>NC_056731.1:549669974-549694931 GCF_019279795.1 Protopterus annectens
AACATGGTTGACTGAGTGATCCATGAAACAGGGCTGAGGGGCATGCACGAGCGTGCGGACACAGAGGTGTCTGCAGAATGAAAATTACCTCATAAGCTGGTGAAAACCATCCAAATGAGGTTGATTTGTGATTCAGTAAACAGAAAGGCACCTGTGTAGGTGCCATGTTGGTGGAAGAAATGTACGTGGATACAAACCATGTATCCAAAAAATCTGCAAAAATCACACAGGGCTGTAAAAGGCTAGGACTAAGGGTGGATATGGTATGTAGGCATGCAAATGGCCAAAACTATTGCCAGTGAGTCCTGAAAGCAATGCAAATCATTAAAAATTACTAATAGTTTTTTAATACATGTATTACAGTTACATGGCACTGCATGCTGCGCAAACATGTCATTATGGAAAAAAAAAAATAAAAAAGTATTCAAAAGTCAAAAGTACACATTTGCCAAAATAATGCTTTCTAATGTCCAGGATGCAGAGTATTACAATGGCAGGTGTCAGTGGTTGTTATGGAGGCAGGCCCTGGAGTATTGCAGTATCCAGGGTATTCTCAATTAGCTGTATGTAAATGAGCTGGGGTTACTGAATAGCAAAAAGGGCTACAGTGTCCGCAGATACAACCCATGGTTGGGCTAGAACCATGTAGGTAGTGGTAGAAGAGGTAGCTGACATCAAATAGGGTGTGTCACAGTATGTTAAAGTGAATTGGAGCTCAGCAGCGCCTGTTTGCACTCAATGAAGCACCGCTAAGCAGGGGAGTGTGTCTGATGCTGATGAGTGCATTTTAGCTAGTTTAAGAAAAGCTGAGCATGGTTGTGGGAGTGTCAAAACTGCTGAGCAATGTTTACACTAGTGCCTTGGGTTTGCGTGGTGTGCTGCACTGCTTAGCAGTGAAAGAAATAGGAAAAAAAACTGTTTTGGTAAGCCAATCAAGTAGAAATGACTGATAAGCCCTGTCCAACAGACACTGGCCCGTTCAAACCCCCAATGCTATACCTATCAGGTAGAATGCAGCATAGTGAGCCAATAACACAGGCTGCAACTGTAGCACACCACTATAAAGTATGCATACACCCTACAGTCTGATTTTCCCACATACTCTGCACCATTGGAGTACACACTTGGGAATTTTAACTGACAACATGCTAGGAGCTGCTGCAGGGGGCCATGGATATGGACAGTACACAGCCCTCACTAACCTAGATGGTGGCTAGTAGAATAGCAGGTTGTAACAAGTCAGTGTAACAGCAGGATATAAAGGCTGTCACATAACTGTGTCAGTACTTACAAGTCAGTGGACACCATCCATACTCCACATATTTACAGAGTTTAACAGAATGTTCACATTTATGGCTCATATATCTGTTCTGTTTGTCATAATATTTTCAGTTTTCTGTCAAAGTATTGACTGATGACTAAAGGTTGCTGTGAGAAACTAATAACAGACAGTTTAAATGCACACATCATACCCATTGGAAAATGCATGCTAATACAAAACCATTCCGCCAACTGTCTAGGTTTGTAAGAGCAATATTAAAATGTTGTCCCCATGTTTGGGCCTATGTCCCACTGTTATATATGGCCCCATCCACATTAATGGCTGTAAGAGTTTGAGAGGTATGGGCAGCACAAACCATCTGAGGACCAGAGCAGACATATGGGGAACAATGCTGGACAACTTGCAAAACAGCTATAGTCAGAGGTGTGAGGTCCGTAACCCTGTGCGTCATGTTACATCTCATACCCCTGTCACAGCATACCTACAACTACATAGAGCAGCAACTGTGGACAAAGCCAGGAACTGGAGCAGGGCAAGACAAAGGCCCACATATAAGGAGAAGGAGAAACTACTGGCCAGACTAATGTAGAAAGTGCAGAATACAACAGCTCGTGTAGTAGCATAGGTTCACTGCAGTGTATGGAGTCAGTAACCCAAATGTCTGTCAGCGTTTCCTCACATCAATCTATAATGATCTGCCACTGATGTATCAAGAAATCACAGTGCTATGTAAAATGTACCAGACATATTATGCAAAACTCTGTTCAGTCCAATACATGCTGTACACAACCTGCATATGGGTCAGATATTACAGACAGCACACAGCCAGGAAATCCCTCAGGCAGTATATCAGGGAGGTTCTGAACTGTATCACCAGGTCCAGCAGACAATTGGCTGTAGCACAAAAAATCCTGGACTGGAGTACAGGTACTTCTAGCCTGGAATCCCATTGTAATTAATGATGGTCATACTGGAAATGCTGCTACACTTAACTAAATTCAGTCCATATCTGAACCCACATCTGACTATAGAACTGTGATGTCCATATATCTCTGTGCAAGCAGAGAGCTATGTATATTTCAACTGTCTGCCCTACCCCCGTCACACATAATTACCTTTATCTATCTGTATGTGGCACATATAAGCTATATCTGGATCTGTTGAGTTTAATATAGACACATACACACACACACACACACACACACACACACACACACACACATATATATATATATATATATATATGTATATATATATATTTTATATATATATTTTACATATATATATATATATATATATATATAAATATATATAGGTATAGAGAGGCAGACGGGGAAGAGAGAGACAGAGAGAGACCCAGAAAGGCATAGTGTGATTTAGTGCTGCAGCCAGTTGTACACCAATTGTAACCAGTCGCACATACAAATAGTGTGGTGAGCCATAGTGTGTAATTGCAGGCAGGTAAGGGATCTAATCTCACATCAGCCAATTTGTGTGTGTCTGTGTATATATTCCACATACAGCAGAATACACATGCCCAAAAAGCCTATGTCTGTGCAATGTTCACTCATTTTATGGCCCTGTAACTGGTGTCCTGCACAACAGTGGCCTCCCTGTCAGCAGCTACTGATGTCATCTACACCAATAACAGTGGCAGACACTATCCAAATGTGTAAACTCCATGGCACATGTGATAACTATGTAGCATTATAGTGTATACAGCTAGATAGGTAGTGGTTCTAATCCCAGCAATGTCAACTCAGTGAGAGAGCGTGTGTAAGTATATCCCCGGTGGTGTGTCATTCCTGCCTTTGTATGTGCAATGCCAATACATTTTAAAGCTTGTGCCTACCTGTGAACCCCCCATTGGCCTACTTTACAGGGCCCTGCTGATGTTATCAACCTTAGATGCACTGTTAGACACTGTCCAAACGTGTAAGTTCTGTGGTAAATGCAATAAGTATGTAACACTGTAGTGTATACAGCTAGATAGATAAGGGTTCTAATCCCCAAAATGGCAACTGAGTGCATGTGTTTAACTATATCTTCCTACAGCTGTGTGTATGTCTTGACTATGTGTGTGCAATGCCAATACATTTTAAGTCAGGTTCCACCCTGTTAACCCCCCCATTGGATTACTTTACAGGGCCTGCTGGTGTCATCCACCCTGTTAACCCCCCCATTGGATTACTTTATAGGTCCTGCTGGTGTCATCCACCTTAGATGCACCAGTAGACACTCTTTAGACACATAAGCTATGTGGTGCATGTGATAAGTATGTAACACTATAGTACATGTAGCTAGATAGGCAGGGGTTCTAATCTCACAACTGTCAACTCTGTGAGTGTGCGTGTGAAGCATATCCCCTGTGGCAGTGTGGCTGCCTTGTATGTGTGATGATTATACCATTTTGAGGGCTTGTTCCACCTTGTTAATCCCCCCATTGGACTACTTTACAGGGTCTGCCAGTGTCATCCACCTTAGATGCACTGTTAGACACTCTCCAGGCACATAATCTCTATGATACATGTGATAAATATGTAGTAGTGTAATACATACAATGATACCAGTAGGGGTTTTAAACTCTTGACCGGCATCTCTGTGAGTGTATATGTATGTGTGCGTGTGTTTGTTTGTGTGTGTGTGTGTGTGTGTGTGTGTGTGTGTGTGTGTGTGTGTGTAAGGCATATCCCCTGTAGCAGTATGGCTGCCTTGTGTGTTGGATGTTTATACCATTTTGAGGGCCTGTTACTCCCCCTATTGGATTACTTTACATGGCCTGCTAGTATCATTCACCTGAGATACACAGTTAGATACTCTTCAGACACATAATCTCTGTGGTGCATGTGATAAATACATAGTATTATAGTACATACAACTAGATAGGTAGGGGTTCTAATCTCACAACTGGCAGCTCTGTGTGTGTGTGTGTGTGTGTGTGTGTGTGTGTGTGTGTGTGTGTGTGTGTGTGTGTGTGTGTGTGTGTGTGTGTGTGTGGCATATCCCCTATAGCAGTGTGGCTGCCTTGTGTATGTGATGGTTATACCATTCTGAGGGCCTGTTCCACCCTGTTAATCCCCCATTGGATTACTTTCCAGGGCCTGCTGGTGTCATCCACCTTAGATGCACCATTAGAAACTCTCTAGGCATATAAGCTCCATGGTGCATGTGATCAATGCATAACACTATAGTATATATAACTAGATAAGTAGGGGTTCTCATCTCACAACTGGCAACTCTGTGTGTGTATGCATATCCCCTGTAGTGGCATGGCAGTTTTGCCTGTGTGTGCACAGCAGTTATACAATTTGAAGGCCTGTTCCACCCTGTTAACCCCCCATTAGGTTACTTTATATGGCCTGCTGGTGTCATCCACCTTAGATGCACCATTAGACACTCTGCAGGCACATACCCTCTGTGGTACATGCAATAATTGCATAGCACTGTAGTACATATAACTAGATAGGTAGGGGCTCTAATATCATAATTGGCAACTGTGTGTGTGTGTGTGTGTGTGTGTGTGTGTGTGTGCATGCATGCATATCACCTGTAGCAGCATTGCAGTTGTGTGTGTGTGTGTGTGTGTGTGTGTGTGTGTGTGTGTGTGTGTGTAATGGTTGTACTATTGTAAGAGCCTGTTAACCCCACCATTGGCAACCTATTCAGGCTCTACTGGTGTCATCTACCATAGAAGCACAGGTAGGCACCATCTTATCACAATAGCTCTGTGGTGCATGTGATATATATGCAGTATTATAGTGTATATAACTAGATAATTAGGGGTTCTGTTCCCAAAACATGTAACTTTGTGAGTGTATGCCCATGTGGATGTGTATCTCCTTGCAGCAGTGTGGCTGTGTTAGGCCCACCATCATACCTCTCAACCCCTTTGAGCGAGAAGTATGGATAAAGCCATACAGAAAAGTGGGACAAAGGCCAAATAATAGGGGCAATTTTTAAATATTGTTCTTATAAACATAGAAAGTTGATAGCATAACAAGTTGTGCATTAGCATGAATTTTCTGAAGGGTATGAAGTCTGAAAATAAAATATTTGTCATTATTGTCTAATATCAGTCTTTAATGATTTGCCACTAATTTGCCAGAAAGCCACAATGCTATGAAAAATGGACCAGAAATATTTGGCAAACCTCATGACATTCTGCAAAAATTTGTACAGGTGAGAGGTATGGCCACCACCTGTCCCTCCCTGCATGTTACAGTCCATGTTTGGTCAGGTATGACCTGTGAAAACAACTCAGACAATACAGAGGTCCCAAGTGTATAGGAAAACATATCACTGACTATGTGCAGTTGCTTAAAGCAGTTATTGTACATCAGAAACACCTTAATGTTATGCAAAATAGCATAAGATATGGAAATGTGACAAAAATACGCTGTCATATTGGAAGACCAAGAGAAGTCCTGTCCATTGCACTTGCCATGGGCATGGTTTGTCCTGTCAACTCTCACAATACTACAAGAAGTGTCCCACATTAGACATTTCATAAGGTGGCAACCCTACTCTGTGTAGCATATGTGTGTGCAATATGTAGACATGTGGAGGACCTGTGAGTAGCTGCTGCTCTCAATGACCCACATGTATCTAGGCATGAATGCTAACTGCCACCACCCACATTTGTAGGTACTACTTAAGGCTGTGGTGACTGTAAGTTGTGTGCTGTCTGTTCATGACCCACCAACTGATGTTAACACACTGTAACAAGGTCTTATATCAGGTATGGAATGGTGGCAAGGTCTTGCCCTCAAGCTGAATGCAGAAACAGTACCATCATACCATATACAAGGACATGGCTCCACTATTTCCCACATCAACTGCAGCCCCATAAACACACAACCTGCATTGAGAGACCTGGGTACTCAGGTTGAGAACACTGTTTCATTCAGCCATCAAGTAGTGGCAGTGGTTATAAAAGCCTTGTACATCGTTCACCACATAAGTAAAGGGAGTGCATCCAGAAAAAAGGTGGACATTGCCTCTGTATAGTCCTCAGTCAGAACAACAATAATTTAGTACCATGGCCCATTTGGTATGTACCTATCCAGACATCTGCAGCAACTGGAAAGGCCATAGTAGTACTCACAAAGGTAATCCATGGCCTCCAACACCTGTTCCATGTAGACAACCTTAAATCAGTACTGCCCCACTTGGTAATTGACAAGTTGTCCACAAGTAGGGTGTGGCATGCATAGGTGGCAATGTTGAGCCCAGCCCTTCAACAGCTGACCCATATATGTGAGTGTAACTCTTCACACATTTTCAGCATGGCAGGCCTGAATCTGATATACGACATCAATAAAACCTGCTGGAGAGACAGGTTTGTCTCCCAGAGGCTGCCCTGTCTCACAAATGCACTTCCCAGACATGTCAGAGTACCATGGAGACCCTCATCAAGTGCAGCCATGATGGGTGGATGGGAAACCAGGAATCCATCATAGGGGTCTCACCTGTGTCCCTCAAATGACAGGGGCAACAGGTGGTGATCAATGATACTGTTGGGAATAAAGCAATGGCTAGGCTTGTAAGGGACTCAGGGCCATTACCCTACTAACCTTCTATGATCCTATGAACCTGTGATTGTACAGAACTCCCAGGTGACATGTATCAGGAGTAGCACACTATGTAAAGGGATATGCATGCAAAGGTATGCTGTCCATCCTCACTGTCCCTCACACACTGTTCTACACATACACACCTAGGTAACCATGCACATTTACAGCTGTACCTTGGCGATGTCACATTTCTGCGTTACCACTATGCAATCCTCAGATGCTGTATTGGCAGCAGGTCCTCATGGCAGAGACACACAGACACCTGGAAAAGAAACAGAATAATGTCTGGGAGACAACAGTCAGTCAGCAATACTAACAGAAATACAACATCATGGCACAAAGGTACATACACTTTGATGTAAACGCATGACAATTGCCAGCAGACAGAATCTTACAGGGTATAACACTACTGCACTACAGACTGCCATTCACGTTGTGTATCAAACACACATTAACTCTGTTAGAAAAATATGTATTAACATATGTGTGCAATGCTTATTTTAAATAAGGGAAGATTAACATGTTTTTATTCTATATGCAGCATTAGTTCTATTGGAAACTGAAAACATGCTTTTCTGAAATTGTGCTTTCTGACACTGCAAGATGCACTCTGACCTAGTTTGCTAGCACAGCAAAATACATGTTTATGCCTTGGAAATGTACTGGAAAGCAGGTGATTTTCTGCTAGGTCAGGAAATTAAATGAATAATAATAATAATTTCTGTAGATCCATTCATTATGGACAATAAGCTCTATTCGTGCTAATGAAAAAGTGCACAAGCTGCAAGATTGTTAGATACTATAAACAATGAACTGCTTCAGAAATCTGTACTTGCATTGTGCTTGAATTAGCCATAGTACCTAGACTTGTAACATCACATAGCAAGAAAGTTATAATTGACTGGTGGTCGTCAAGGCCATCCTGTTTACTGAAAAATCTTTTTTTAAGCTTTGAAGAGTCAGCTAGAAATGTGAGCAACATCTGTAAAGTAACAGAATTGTGAACTGGTGATCTTCTACGTCAGTCGTAGTGGGCAATGTCTTGAAAGAAAGGTATAAAAATTGTGACATTTTCTGATTTAGTCAGACAAACTCTGTAACTGCATTTTTTGTCTCCTTGCGCAAGAATAAAGATACCTGAACTGAACCTTATGCTTTTGGTCTTTTGAAGTATTTTTCTTTGACATTTTTTGGTCCTTTGGTGCCGGAAACCCTCGTTTAGCCTGGGATCAGATGGGCCAGGTGGCATGAAACTGCGCAGGGAAGATACCACATCAGATCTTCTTCATTGAAAGACCTCTGACTGAATTGTCGTGCAAAAGAGGCCAGCCACTTTTCTGATCTACGACTGAAGGCGGGTTCCGTTTGAACAGTGAGTGACCAATCGCTGAGGCTCAGGTAGGGTGAATCTACTTTTTTCTGTTTTAGATCAGGGACTTGATTGTATTTGTTCTGTGAGAATTTTGTTAAAATTCAGGGACAGAAATATTGCTATCTTGTCATAGATCAGGGAAACAGAATAAGTAGGCAGGTAGTCTGAAGAGACTGTAAACACTTGGTGGTACCACATTAAAAATAAAAGGGTTACGTAATATTTAAAAGGTTAGAACAAAATGGGTAATACGTGCACAAAAACGAAAAGACCCCAAAGCCCACCGTTAACCGAAGATGCAAAATATATGCAATCACAGCGCGCCGACAATGTTAGATATTATACTAAATGGGTTAATAAATATGAATTTGATGGGAAACTAGAAAGATCCTCACTTATCAAACTTATTAGACAGCTAAAAACCGATTCTAAAGGTCGGGTTAAAAAACAGTGTACATTAGGAGTTCCTCAGGCACACAGGTGGATTGAGGAAGCAAACCGAAGAGACCAAAAGAATAAAAATTCAAAAGCAATGTTTCTAGACAAAGAGGATAATAACTTAGTTATAGCATCGGCCCCTCCGCCCCCTCCAGTTCCGGTTCCCGTACCAGTTCCATTACCGGAATATGAAGCAAAAGAACAAACTGGCCCACCTCCACGATATCCAGTTATTCCTATAAAACCACTACCGTTTGTTAGAGATCCTATATAGACTAGGTCTCGAACGCGTAATTTAAAAGAGGATATTGAATTATATCAAATGAATGGAAATTCATGGGCTATGAGTGAAGAAGAGATATGCCCACTCATAGAAGTACCAAATCCTCAGGCAGGACAAGAAGGGCAGGACTCAACTCTCTTAGTATACAGACCGTGGACACCGGAAGACATCCGGAAAGCCACAGAGGGAATTCCCCATCCAAAAGTTAATTTTAGAAAGTTCTTAGAAGACTTACAGGGCATGAGATTAAGTTATCACTTAAACGGAGAGGAAGTAGAAAAAGTAGTCAGACAAATAGTAGGTCCAGATTGGCACATGATCAGTGGCAACTGGAATCCCCATGATGCTGCACTCAGGCCCCTCCCACATAGCAGCGCAAAACTAGATAACAGAGTGAAAGGTCTGACAGACCGAATTTCTGAGAAATGGAAGCCTAGAGCAGACTGGACTTACATTAATCAATGCATCCAACAAGAAAGTGAAACTGTTGATAGATATTTTGCCAGATTATTAGAATGTTTTAACAACCACTGTGGAATGCAGGTGCCTGAAGATCAGACACAAAATTCCCCATATGAACAACAGTTAAAGAATGCATTTTTAAAAGGCAGTATTGCACCCATAAGTAGTTTCATTACTAAACATATGGTAGACCATCATAGAAGCAGATTACAATCATTGCTTGAATATGCTAGACATGCCAAAAGGCATTTTAATAACAAAAAGAAAAAGAAAGCCCAAGTATTTGCTGTGTAAGATGGAGAAGTTTATTTAGTACAGTCCAGACAAAAGGGCAAAAAGAATGCCCAGGGAAATAAACAATCTGATCAGCGATCAGAGGACTTTGAAGGGAGAAAGAAAAGAGGTGAGTGCTTCAAATGCGAGAAAAAAGGACACTTGGCAAGGGATTGCAAGAAAAATAAAAAGGCAGCAATGGAAGACAAAAACGATGAAGGTGAGGACTGACTATATGAAAGTCAGGAATCACTAGATAGGAATAATAGAGAAAGGACAAATAAGAATGTGATAGAAGGAGCAGAGAATGTGATAATAGAGGAAGTGTAGGAAGCTACCGATAATGAAGAAAACGAAATATTAGACGTAGCCTTACTGAGCTTAGAGCTCTATCTAGCTGACACAAAACCAGAAGTGACACTCCTGGTAGAAGGGAGGGAAGTCAAATTTTTGTGAGATTCAGGGGCATCACGAACCCTGGTACACCCCTCCAAACTACCAGAAAATTCAGAATCACATGACTTTATACTAGTAAAAGCAGCTAATGGACAGCTGTATTGGGAGCCTCTCTCCCATAACATGACAATAACAGATCCTGTTTCAAGATTAACCCAGAAAAGCAAAATTGTTGTTTCTGCAAAATGCCCATTGAACCTTTTAGGCAGAGATCTTATGCAACTATTAGGCATAGCAGTAATTCCAACCATGCAGGGTATGGAAGCACAGCGACAAACTAATACTTTTGCAGTGCAAACGGAAGGTGAGACATTTTACTGGTACAGCCAGGACTTAGTTACGACTGACCCTGGAGCAGTAACTGAAGAGTTAATGAATGTAGCTATCAGTAAGTTCCCCTCCCTTTGTATTGACATACAACACCTGTTGCACTGTACTCTGTATTATTGTAATACACCAGGACCTGACAAAGAATATGAACAAGAATTGTTTAGAAATCATGCAAACAGATTAGTACTTTGTAATTTGTACTGGGACATGAAAGGGAACAGTGTAGTTAGCTGTTCATTACCCCAGGAGTTCTTTTTACTTTACAAATCGAATCTAATACCACATGTTAGTTTAACTAAAGAGAAAGATTTAAAATGGATAAACCTAGGAGAAAAAATCACAAAATGGGAAAAATAGACAGAATCAGAACTGTCAGAACAGGGAATACAAAGACAAAAACTAAACTGGATAACACAAACACATCCAGCTGTACACTTGCAGTCCAGCAAAGACAGCTGAGAAGCCCTCTTATTAGAAGAGGAAGAAAAAGCTTTGTTAGACATACCAGAAACTCTCTGGTCAACAGGAAAGTCAGACATAAGACTTATTTGCACAACAGGACCAGTTACTATCACGCCAAAGTCGGCATTTAGACCACAAAAGAGACAGTACCCCTTGAGAAAAGATGCAGAGGCAGGTATTAAACCAATCATAGCAGCTTTACTTATGAAAGGAATACTGGTGGAATCTCTTGATTCGCCATGTAACACACCCTTATTCCCAGTTAGAAAAGCAAATGGAGAATGGCGTATGGTCCAAGATTTACAAGCTGTAAATGACGCAGTAATACCAAGAGCACCTACAGTGCCAGATCCACATACCTTGTTGAATGATTTAAAACCTCAACAGAAGTATTTTTCTGTGGTAGATATCAGCAACAAGTTCTTTTCGATACCGATACACCCTGACAGCGGGGAAGCGGTATACATATACGCGACTACCACAGGGCTATAGTGAAAGTCCAACGATATTCTCACAAGAGATGGCAAGTAATTTAGCGGGATTTATCCCACCGAGAGGTAGTCAAATTATGTTGATGACATCCTGCTGGCTGCCCCTACCCAGCGAGATTGTAAGGAAGATACTATAGCATTATTAAAATTCCTAGCAGTTGAAGGACACAAAGTAAGCAAAAACAAATTGCAGCTTTGGAGAAAACAAGTAAAATACCTTGGATATGTAATATCCAAAGATGGCAAAACATTAGATGAGGACAGAAAAGTAGCGATCTTACAAGCACCTAAACCCACAACCAAGAAGGAAATGATGTCCTTCCTGGGTACGACTAATTTTTGTCAAAGCTGGATCCCAAACTATGCTTTGGAATCTGCACCTTTAACCAAACTGATTTTTAATAAGCCTATGGCAGTACAAGATTTAATACAATGGACACCAGAAGCAGAATTAACCTTCTGCAAACTGAAACAATTGATAGCATCATCATTAGTTTTAGGATTACCGAATTATCACAAATGTTTTTTCCAAACTGTAGATTGCAAGCAAGGTTATATGACATCAGTATTGACTCAACAGCATGGGGACAAACAACGCCCCATTGCTTATTATTCATCACAACTGGACACAATGGCACGGTCTCTACCCCACTGTGTACAAGCAGTAGTTGCAGCTGCAATGGCAGTGCAGGCTTCAGCCTCAGTAGTGTTATTCCACCCTCTCACATTGAGAGTGCCTCATGTAGTTGCAATCATTTTACTGCAAGAAAAAGTAGCATATCTTTCCCCTGCTAGGCATCTTTCTTGTATGACTATATTGCTGAGCCAACCTCACATGACAATTGAACAATGTACTACTTTGAATCCATCTACCTTGTTCCCAACTCCTGTGGATGGCACACCCCATAACTGCCTACAGGTAATTGAGCAAAAGACACTGCCTAGAAAAGACCTCTCGGATGTTCCCTTGGATGATGCCAAGGTGACATATTATGTGGATGGCTCATGCAAAAGGAGTCCTACAGGACAGAACCTAACAGGTTATGCAGTAGTTTCTGATACTGAGATTGTAGAAGCAAAACCTCTACCACATAGCTTATCTGCACAAGCAGCAGAGTTGATTGCCTTGACACGGGCATGTACCTTAGCAAAGGGTAAAAGCGTAAACATTTTTACAGACAGCCAGTATGCTTTTTCTACTGTACATGTTTTTGCAAAACAGTGGAAGAATCGAGGAATGGTGACATCTACTGGCAAACCGATTAACCATGCACAGTTTATTTTAGATTTGTTAGATTCTATTCAGTTGCCTCAGAAAGTAGCTATTTGTAAATGCATAGCTCATACAAAACAACAAGATAGGATTTCAAAAGGCAATGCGAGAGCTGACACAGCTGCAAAGCAAGCAGCATCAGAAGCATTTCTTTTGAACGAGGAATTACAACCTTCTGAGATTTTAGACTTAGAAATGTTGAAAACAATGCAGACACTTACTACACAAGCTGAAAAACAAAAGTGGAAAAAACCAGGAGCAATTCTCAAGGAAGGGCTGTACATCTCCAAAGAGGGAAAACCGATATTACCATCTAATTTATTTAGATATGCAGCTTTGTTGAGCCATGGGCAGAGCCATGTATCAACAGGGGGGATGGTACAGTTAGTGAATCGGGTATTCACTACATACGGGTTTACAAACTAAAAAAATTTGCCTGTCATGTCACATTTGTAATAAACATCATGCACAAGGGGCATTAAAGCCCAAGCAAGGGAGTTTCCCTACACCACCGTATCCGTTTCATACTATCTGTATGGATTTCATAGAATTGAACAAATGTGAAAACAAAAAGTACTGCCTTGTCATTGTGGATATGTTCTCCAAATGGGTGGAGGCCTTTCCGACTAGTAAACCAGATGCAGCCACTGTTGCAAAGACCCTAGTTAAAGAAATTATTCCTAGATTTGGCATACCGGAAAGGATCTACAGTGACAATGGTACACATTTTGTTAACCAAACTATACAACAGTTGAGCCAGTATTTTGGGATTTCTTTAAAACATCACTGTGCATATCACCCTTAATCTGCAGGGTTAGTAGAGAGGCACAATGGAGTTTTAAAGAATAAGCTTAAAAAACTTATGGCAGACACACAGAAGAACTGGGTGTACTATTTCCCCCTGGTACTGTTGAGCATGAGAATTGTTCCGAATGCAAAAGGACTGACACCTTTCGAAAAGATTTTTGGAAGAGCTTATTATATACCTCAATGGAAACCTCTCATGCCTGCAGACCAGGAAGCAAATTGGACACTTGCAGAGTATATGAGGAATATGCTGAATAACAAACATCTTTTACAGTTTAATTCTGTTTCAGATAAAGACCAAACCAAACCATCCAAAGTAGCAGTAGCCCCAGGCACTTGGGTCTGGGTGAAGACAATCAAAAAAGAATTGGACGACACCAAAGTGGGAAGGTCCGTATCAAGTACTGCTGAGCATACCCACAGCAGTCAAATTTGTGGAACATTCATCTTGGATTCATTTGACACACTGTAAACTAGTCAAAAACTTTGAACTTGATAAAACTCTTGCTAACACACAGCAAGAGTAGAATGACAAGACCCAGAGATAATAGGAATGCTGAACGACTTCAGCAGTGTTGCATAATCATCTTAGTAACTGCATTAGTGACAATGTTCTTTTTGCTGTGGCTTTTGCTGTGGCCTTTCTTTTCTTCAGCCACACCAGCTAGACTGAACAAATGTGATTCAGCACTCATAGACTGGCATCCGAACTTTAACACTTACCAAGCAATCAAATATGTGTATGCTGAGACTTTTAATATTTCAAATTGTTGGATTTGCACAGCTATACCAACAGCATAAGGGGGGTTATTGATGGCTGCTGTCCCCCTAGGGGTCAATGAGACCTGGGAAAACTTGATATTTGAGACTACACCTGTAAAATCTAGAGACAAAGTTGCATTGTTCCTACCTGTTACACAAACAGGAATTGTTAAGAATGACACGATTCAAGTAGGTTGGAGTAAATGTAATGTAACAGTTTCTTATAAATGTTATATTAAACCTAAAAATGCTAAAAATACAGAAACAATTTGTGATGCAGATTATGACTCATACTTTGAGTCCTTGCATAAAACTGTCAGTGATATACAACATAATCCTATTCTTTTAAAGCAACTGTCTATTATAGATAATAAAATGTTTCATGCAGGGAAGGTGTATATCAATACTAAGGTAGAAAACTGTTATTTCATATGAGGGAAAAAGGCATACAAATGGTTGCCTGAGAATTGGTCCGGCAGTCGTTTTTTGGGTTACCTGGTCCCGGCCATACGACACACTACAGCTTTGCCTCATGGGAGAATTCAAAACATCAGAGACGTCGCAAAGAAACCTGAAAATCCAATCAAGAAACCTGAGAATCCAATGGGACAGATCGTAGCAGGCTGTAGAAACCATAACTCTGTGAAAGACAAAAGTAAACTAGCACACATGGACTTGAGTGACACTATCATATCCTGGGCTGGCATAGCCCCTGCATATGGTGCAGTTTAATCAATTTGGAACTGAGAAAGCTATCCAAACTTCTCGAGGTCATAAGCAATGCAGCTTTTTCTGCTCTTGAATTAATGACTGATGAACTGAATGTGATGAGAACTGTGGTGCTTCAAAACCACATGGCTCTTGACTTCACCCTAGCTGCGAGAGGTGGTAAGATGAGTGCTTTTCGTTCATTCCTGACAATAGACACGAAATCAATGATCATTTGGAAGTGATTCAGCAAGTGTCAGACATGACTAGGCCAGGTCCGAACCCACTGACGGACTTTTTCCAGAATTTGTTTGGGGGTGGGGTTCCATCCTAATGAACATCCTGATTGCCATTTGTGTGGGATTACTTTTGTTAGGAGCATGTATTTGCTGTGGTATTCCCTGCATGAAAAAATTAATCAAAGATTTTATAGACATGTCAGTTTCTGAGACTTTGTATCAAAGAACTGAAATTGAAGAACTGTTGAAAAAGGAAACACTTTCATAAGTTTAAACTGAATGACTCTCTTAGCTGCAAATCCTCAAAGGAAGAGGCTAGGAGAAGAAACAAACTGTTTATGCTTTTGAAATAGAATAAAAAGTATTAACAGGGGGGAAATGTTAGAAAAATATGTATTAACATATGTGTGCAATGCTTATTTTAAATAAGGGAAGATTAACATGTTTTTATTCTATATGCAGCATTAGTTCTATTTGA
Organism: Protopterus annectens; assembly: GCF_019279795.1. NCBI lineage: Eukaryota > Metazoa > Chordata > Ceratodontiformes > Protopteridae > Protopterus > Protopterus annectens. The sequence goes on from NC_056731.1 coordinate 549,685,664, forward strand.
AACTGAAAACATGCTTTTCTGAAATTGTGCTTTCTGACACTGCAAGATGCACTCTGACCTAGTTTGCTAGCACAGCAAAATACATGTTTATGGTTCATAGGTTAGTACTAGACTAACTGCCCTTGCGGGCCATTTTAAGCCTAGCCAATTATCCCTTGTGAGACTCAAACCCTACACCTTGGGTTTGCAAGGCAAACACCTTAACCATTAGGCCATCCTCCCAACCTTGGAAAGGGATTGGAAAGAAGGTGATTTTCTGCTAGGTCAGGAAATTAAATGAAGAATAATAATAATTTCTGTAGATCCATTCATTATGGACAATAAGCTCTATTTGTGCTAATGAAAAAGAGCACAAGCTGCAAGAAAGTTAGATACTATAAACAATGAACTGCTTCAGAAATCTGTACTTGCATTGTGCTTGAATTAGCCATAGTACCTAGACTTGTAACATCACATAGCAAGAAAGTTATAATTGACCGGTGGTCGTCAAGGCCATCCTGTTTACTGAAAAATCTTTTTTAAACTTTGAAGAGTCAGCTAGAAATGTGAGAAACATCTGTAAAGTAACAGAATTGTGAACTGGTGATCTGCTACGTCAGTCGTAGTGGGCAATGTCTTGAAAGAAAGGTATAAAAATTGTGACACTTCCTGATTTAGTCAGACAAACTCTGTAACTGCATTTTTTGTCTCCTTGTGCAAGAATAAAGATACCTGAACTGAACCTTATGCTTTTGGTCTTTTGAAGTATTTTTCTTTGACAAACTCATACACTCCAGTGGAGCTCAGGAAGGTTGCACTGTAACTTCCAATGGGCAGAGCCTAAGTCTTTTGAGAGAATCAAATTATGTCCTCAAGTTTCAAACAAATGTTCATATCTCTGGAACCACAGGGATTATGAAAGAAGTATAAATAGCAAACTCTTCATTGCAAACTACTTTTATAGTGGCAGTATTCTTTAGGCTCTAGGTGTTAAACTGAATTTTATAAGCCACAGTAACTATTATATTTGTAATATTTTGTAAACAACTTACAATATCTCAGCAACCACTCAAGTTGCACAAATACTGTCAGCAGCATTTTATTCATCTAGCTGAGAGCTTTCATATGAGGCTATGGAGTGCTATCTCTGTTACTTGGTTGTTGAGATATTTAGAAAAATGTGAAAATTATATCTTCTGTCTGTGTTATTTGGTTGATGAGATATTTAGAAAAATTTTAAAGTTATAGTTATATAAATTAATATAATAAAAACAACAGGTAATATCTATTTATCTGCACAAGACAGAAGTCAAATATTAATGCAGTTGAGTTTGCCATTGTGTGAGCTTTAAGATGAAATCTTTTAAAATGTGTACATAGTATGGTTTTGGAATTATTGATGCAAATATGAACAAACAATATTTGATGCCTACAGGCATCTATAGGAGTTAACTGCAGATACACATGGAGGTGTCACTTGAATGTAATGAGTTAACATGTCCCTGCATCAATTATATGGATGACAGGGATATGGCACAGATATCATCACATCATCACATGCACAGGGTGTGGTGTGGGGTTACCAAAGCCTAGGTTCTGCCACACAGTTGACATTGTGTGTCTGTGTCTGGAGGGGTGCTGGTCAGCTGGGCCATGGAGAGGAGCTGTGTGTGTCTGGTGGTGATCTACATGTAACAGTGATGTGTGAGTGTGTGCATGTACACAGTCAAGCCATGTGCCAACCCTACACGAGGGTATGTTGGACAGCTGTGGACCGTATGTGGCAGAATATACAGTTCACTGTCTCCCCCCATGAACACTGGAAGGCAGTATGGCATCCATGACCCTGAGAATTCATCTGGTGTACTGTTCACAATGTGCCTGTGTCTCCATGATGGACCAAAACATGCTTTGGGTGAACCATGCTGTGACACCTCTGACAGCTGCTGGATGGGCAGTTGTCCTCCTTTGAGCACTCCTGAAATCTGCTAGTGTGGAACCTTGCGATGTCTCTGGCTATGGCTAGTGTCTACAGTCACAGATGCCATAGTCACCACACTCTCCTGTTTGATGCCACCACCCTTTCACTGTCCAATATCTGTGGCTGTTGGGGACTGGGTATGTTTGGGCATACTGACTGTGTGCAGGGACATTGGGGAAGGAAATGGGATGTCAACCAATGGGACAGATTCAGCCCCCAACAACCCCACCTGTGCCTAATTATGGCCACCACCATCATCAGAGTCTGATGAGACAGGTTGTGAGGGGGATACACTCTAACCCCCATAGTCACCTGTGAGTGAAAGACAACATGACTATCTTAATTCCTGCACTATAATGTCTGCTGATCCACACACACACACACACACACACACACACACACACACACACACACACACACACACACACACACACACACATGCACACAGGTGAGGTGCCACAAATGCATTAGACAGACCATATCTTATACTGATGCCATGCACAGCACACAAGCAGACCACAACAGACACATATAAGACAGTCCCTTAACAACATGCAGTGCAGCTATGTCCAGTTAATGCTGCTAGTACTATACACCTGTGAGATAAGTGACATGTCAATGTATGTGATGAGCCTTCACCTACAACACAGTGCACCCATTTCCACAATAGTAATACACCCCTTTATAGCAGACTGCCTACAACTTCACAAAAATATGTACTAATATGTTACAGCTCCTGCAAATATGCTACTGTGATTACTGATATAATGCACTGCAGTGTACCCCTCCACAAGTGAACTTGCACATATTGCAATATGGCTAAGCTTATCAGTTGTGTCCATGGCAAACTGGCAGCCCTTAACATGCCTAGTGTATTGATGAACCATAGCAAAACAGTTCCACACTCACCAGCAACAGGATGATGGAACCCAGCCACACCAGAGGTACCTATGGATTTGTGGGGGAGAGGTATTGTCAATAGACACAAATGTGACATTGATACAGGATAATATGTGCATATATCAACATGTATAGTACAAACTGTGATACTACCCACATTGCTGACATTCACAATATGTGTGCATTACAACCCAACCCCACAAATGCAGATTGACCAGACATATGTGTACAGGTATGCAGAGACTGCCACTATGAATGATACAGTATTAACATGATGACAACTGGTGGCTTACCTGGATTCTCCTTGCCTGTGGAAGCTGTGCCACCCACCTCTGTGACATATAATGTGATCAATTCTTGTGAGCTGGTGGCTGAACCCATGTTTGCCAGGAACTCCTCTGTGGCTAAGAGTGGATTTTGTGTAGCAGGTCCTCCACTGGTGCCAGCACAGTCCCTGGCCACAGCTGTGGCCCTTTGCCATGCATGATGTATCATATCAGTGATCCAGCATTGAACCTGCTCATAGATCCTGTCATGATGGCCCACATGATTAACCAATGTCACAAGGTCTGCCCACAGTGCAGCTCATTCTTGCTGGTTATGGTGACTCCTTGGCAACAGGAGCTGGTGATGCATTCACAGGGCATCAGTTATGGTGTCAGTCTCTGCTTCTGAGAAAGGTAGACTCCTATGGTGGTACATCCCTCCTGAAAGACATGAAGAGGGGAACACATCACAAGACCACAAACATTGTTCACCATTATGTACACACCCTCACTTGTGGAAGCTGTGCCACCCACCTCCATGACATATGGTGTCATCAATTCTTGTGAGCTAGTGACTGAACCTAGGTTTCCCAGGAACTCCTCTGTGGCCAATAGTGTTTTTTGTGTAGCAGGCCTACCACTGGTGCCAGCACGGTCCCTGGTCACAGCTGTGGCCCTTTGCCGTGCATGATGTATCATATCAGTGATCCGGCATTGGACCTGCTCATAGCTCCTGTCGTGATGGCCCACATGATTAACCAATGCCACAAGGTCTGCCCACAGTGCAGCTCATTTTTGCTGGTTATGGTGACTCCTTGATAACAGGAGCTGGTGATGGAGTCTTAGGGCATCAATTATGGCATCAGTCTCTGCTTCTGAGAAAGGTAGTTTCCTACAGTGGTACATCCCTCCTGAAAGACATGAAGAGGGGAACACATCACAAGACCAGATACATTGTTCACCATTACATACACACCCTGCACATCCATATTTGCCAGCACTATCCACCAATAACTCCCATATCATACCCCACCATCTATCACCACAGTATATATGTGGCTATGAGCAACATAGTGGCAATACATCATGCATTGCCCTCCTGATCTTGATGTTTCCTGCTACTTGCTGCATGTCTTATAAGGTGTTCGAATGCATTTCCTGTTGCACCTAATACTGCTTGTTCATAGCCTGTCTACATTGTATGCAGTGATGTCAACCTCCTACTGTTGTAGTAAGCACCTGAGCTGTAGAACAACCCCTTAGGTCTCCTTGGCCTTCCTCCCTCAGATTATAGAATATATGGCTGGACAGTGTCCTACAGTTTCCCCTGCAAGTCCAGTTGATATGGGCATCCTGGCACAGTGTAGCACCTGCCTCATGTACATGGACAGACAACCATCTACAAACACCACCAAGGAACACACTGTGTGAGAGATGCATTGACATTATGAACCTACAGTCCATGCTCTCTCCCTGTCAAGTCTGCATATCTGTCACCGAACAGGTTGTTGACACAATCAGTACACCTCACACACCACCCACACCTACACAACACACACACACACACACACACACACACATATGCAGAGATCTTCAACATACACATCCATAAACAAAGGATACCTCTGAGCAAAGCCACACGTGAATGCCACAGCCCTACACAGGACATACCACACATAGCCAGATACCTGTGTCCCACAGCCATGAAGGTGTCACCACATATCAAATACATTACACATAGGAGACTCCATTGTGAGACACACTAACGTGCCTCTCACCAGGTTGTATATGTGAATGGTCACATTTACTTGTGTGTCAGATGACAGAATCCACCATATTGCACACCCACTGCTGTCTCTCACCAACAGGTACTGTCATGAGTCTGTCAAAGTCCATGTTGGCATGTCTGACCTGAGATGTACCTCCCTGGACTATATGCAGTGAGTGAGACATGAGCGAGCATGCTGATTATGTGTCCCAGGCAGGTATGTCCCTAGCCTTATGCAGCATTCCACTGTCACCCAGACTGATGTCACCATAACAATCAGGAAATGATTGACCTTAACATGTGGCCTGTTACCCTGTGATATTCCAGGGGGTTCCAATACTTGAGAGCCTGGGATGATATGGTCAACAGACCACAGTGCTTTGCCAGAGATGGCCTCCATCTGTCTCAACTGGCCTAAATGCATCTGGCAAAGGTTCTCACCACCCCCATAGTGCCTTCATTAGGAAAAGTGGTGAGGTTATCACTACCAACATACAACTGGCAGTGCAGCACACATTGAAGGACATGCTGCTAAATGCTAGGAGTCTACACATGACTCTGCCTTGAGTGCAAGCATTCTTAACCCTGGAAAATGGTGACATCTGTGCAGTCACAGACACATGGTTCAAAGCTGCAGAGAGCACCCCAGCCTTACATGGTCAACCATTCTATCATGCAGCCAGACCCCAAAGTGTGGGCAGTAATGCCATGGAATATGGGATTTCACTATATATGAGACAAATGCACACCTCCACGCTGTACAGGCAGTAAGACGCACAGGGGACACTGCAGGGTCAGGTCACCATTTCCAACACACCTATTCAAATCATAGCTAGCTACCAGCCACCACATGTGACCAGGAAGCCCATTCTGCCTATATGGACCTCATTAACTGTATTACGATTTGGGTTACTTGAATGACCCAAACATACATTGGAAGATGTACCCATGTCAGTACACAAATGGCCAGAGAGCCAGCAACACTGGAATTACAAACACCTCAGTGCAGCTAGGGGCTACCCCCACATGAGGTGAAGGTGTGTTAGAGTTGATGTTATACAAAACAAGTTACCACTGCAGCATTCCTACAGAGTCAGCCTCTGTGGCAAAGCAACTATCAAGCAATCATGTTTACAGTCACTATCTCCCACAATACCCATCCAGCTTGGGTCAGACATACATACACCTCCAATGTGGAATGCAGCCTCTTGAGAGGGTGGTATATATAGCTTCACAGCCCCCAACCCCTCTGTAGTAACTGGCACCAATATCCACACATACACACAAGAGCTATATATGCATTTATACAGATGCATGGAGTCAGGTATACCAACAGGACTATATCATCCTCTGTAAGGATACTTACACCTGTATGGTGGACATCCACAAGAAATAGTGTCTATAGCAGGGGCGGCATACAGTCGTCCAAGACAAAGTAGGAACAGGTGCCCATTTTGGAGCAATGTCTCAGTGTGAACAAGCAAATGGGATCACTTCTGGAAACCTGTGCAGCAAACACAGAGCCCACAGTGTCAATATCCACTACGGACAATCATCTCCCTTCTGCATATATGTCTGCAACATCAGAGGAAACACTTGAATCTGCTCAATTGTGGTGGACAAGGACACCAAATATACCAGTGCTGTATGTCTAGAATACTTGATTCCTGACAGAGTCAGTGTAGGCTTTGCCCCCCTGTCCCCCCATCAGTACATCAGGAAATCCCCAGTACCTGCCCCCTTCTCCTATATGTAGGAAACAGGTCACCACTGCATGTGAAAGTCATGGTATACAGTCACAATGGGAGTCTATCACATCGCAGGATTCATCTGATATGACCCCAAGCATGACCTTGCAACACCATAAGGCACTGTATTTATATGAGGCCTAACTATTGCCTTTGTCCCAGCTCTGTGAAGGACAACCACTGTCACCCCTTTACACTAAGGTTGGGCGTCCACCAATCTTTCACATTATAGACCCATTAGCCTAACTAGGCAGATCTGCAAGGCCAGAGCACAGTTTATAGTGAACCTCATTATCAAGGACATTGGTGACCATCACACACAGTTAGGCTTTGTCAAGGAAGGCATCATGTCTGTTACACTCGGTACTTGGCTGACTTCTTTGACACAGTCATCAATGCCGTGGAGGGGGTGGGACAGTGCACGCTGTCTACCTTGACCTGGACAAAGACTTTGACAGTATAACCCACTTGGCCATAATAGATATACGCTCCCAAGTATGCATCAAACCATATTTTACCAGAGGGGTAGCACATTGGTGCTCTGACATGACCCATCTAATCCACATAGGAAAATCCACCTCAAGTGGTTATCCCATAATGAGTAGTGTAACATGGTGTTCTGTGTTTAGGCCTGTGTTATGTGTGATGTACATTTTTGAAGTGTAGGGCACAGCCATTGAGCTATGGCTGAACATGTTTGCAGATGACTGCATGCTGTGTGCTGTCACCGGATTCCCTAGTGATGTGGACATCTGCCTAGGTGGGCCTCATGCAGACACATGACTGGTGGCAGAAACAAGGCCTCAGGCTGCATACCAGGAAATGTATTGTCAACCTCTTTGGGGAGAGTGAGGTCCCCACATATTATCACAGTACTAACAACAATGTAGATACTCAATCGATAATGAGGAATATCTGCACACAGGTTGATGGCAACATGACATTTCATCAGCATGTTGCTTCTGTTGTAAGGTAAATCTTCTACATGGCCCACCTCATGCATAAGGGTATGCCCTGTTCATCATTCACCTCACACAGCACATGCAGCTGCTGGGGACATCACAGAGGTTCCCCACCAGGTAATATCAGGGCCTCAAACATGTACCATACACAGATAGGCTATAAGCCCATCCCTCTACCCAGTTTCATACATACTGATCAGAGGTTACCTCTGTCTGGCATACAAGGCAATCATGGACTCCACATTGTTGAGACTGCTGCACAAGGGCAACTGAAGCTCTACTCTATTAACCCACACACATATGCCATCAATCTGGTGTGTGACATCAACTGTGATAGTTGGTGGCTCAGATGTGTGTCTCACACACTCATCCTGCTGTGGAATGGACACCCTGTTCACATCAGGCAGGGTAGCTATTTACACCTTTGCAAGTGGAACCTGGATAACTGGATGAGTAACAGCATATACACCCTTAAGATACCAACTGAGTCCCTGTTGGACTGGAGCATCAGGTGTTGCCTTGCATACACATGGGCTAACATCTGGGCTAGGCTTATGAGGGCTCAGGGCCCATAGCCTAGTAACCTCATATAATCCTAGGTATACCAGTTATGGCCTGTGTGCTGTGACAGACTGTGTTGTTATGTGTCCACACCCATCACTGCCATCTACTGTTGTATGTCCCCTATGGGCAACATTACAGTACCATGTCATACAGCTACCATCCGACAAACATATGAATGGTACTACAGGTGTATGTGGACATTCAAGCAACATCTGTGCTACACAATAACTGAGAGCAGTGCAAATGTGGTGTAGGGTTTCATCCTCACAGGTGTCCGACATCTGCAGTACACAGATGTTTGCAGAATGTGTACATGTGCCTGATATATATGTGGACACCCTGGCAGACAAATGTCTGGAAACCAGTTGGACAGTATGTAATGGTTGTCCCCAGACTCTGGGAAATGTGTCTGTGACATGGCAGACCCATCAGAGCATAGTAATGGTACATTAATATCTGGTACTGTATTCATTGTTTTACATTGTATGCTCAATATGTACACACTGTTTCTGAGGCAAAGCCTGTGTCCCTCACTACTACTGCCTATAACCTGCTGTCCTGCTACAGGGGGTCACTGGGTATGCAAGCCATAGCTGTCAGGCAATGAGATACAGGTGTGGAGTACACAGTGACCTAGCCAGAGTACGTCAGGAACAGTCAGGGACATGGTTGAACTATGCCTGTATGACATTCACAGACTGAGAGGTGCTCACTGATAGTGCATGATGTGATATGCCATCTGTATCCACCAGTCGTTACTGTCACTATTGTACAACAGACAATCCAGTAGCATTTGTATGTGAGCTGACCATTGCTAGGGGGAGTCAGGGGCCAGAGCTGTTATCTGTGTCACTGCAGACAGAGCCAAAAGGGAAGACTGTAGCTGCTTGACAGATAACAGCAGCATGTCATTCCAAGATATGTTGTTGAGACCTAGTGTTGGAATTCCTATTTCCCATGACTGCATCCCCCATCTGCATTCCATTACATGGGGAATTCTATGACATACCTGGTATAGAGCTGTACTCATTTGTGAGCAGAAATCCAGTGCTAGTTTTCCTAGGAAAGTGTAGTCTGTCTTCATGAAGAAAGTCACAGAC
>NC_056731.1:549695431-549705431 GCF_019279795.1 Protopterus annectens
AAGCTTTTCAAGACTCTCTTCCTTCCGTGACCATTGCAATTCAAACAGACAACATGTCAGTGGTGGTGTACATCAACAAGCAGGGCGGAACCAGGTCCTACCCCCTGTGTTGAGAAGCACTCAGACTTTGGCAGTGGGCGATTTCCTCCCAATGTTTTCTTATTGAGATGCACATCCCTGGGAAGTCCAACGTCATAGCGGACAGGCTCAGCAGAGCTATCCTCATGCCTCACGAGTGGTCTCTGAATCAGGAAGTTGCGGATCTTATTGTCCGCAAATGGGGACAACCTTGCTGCGATCTTTTTGCCACCCCCTTCAACAGCAAATGCAGCAACTACTTTTCCCTTCTGCTCCCAGGTCACACACTCAGAGATGCTCTGGTCCATGATTGGCCTCAGGGACTTCTTTATGCCTTCCCTCCATTTCCCCTGATACCGAAACTCATGCAGAAAGCAATGTCGTTGGGTTGCAAAATGATTCTCATTGCCCCCTACTGGCCTCGACAGATGTGGTTTCCGTTCCTGCACCATTACCTTCTCGATCAGCCCTGGACTCTGGATCCGATTCCAGACCTGCTGATTCATCAATCAGGCGGGCTGCATCAATCCCTACAAACACTCCAGCTCACAACTTGGTTGCTCCACTTCCAACCTTAGCCAGGCTTCCCAGCATTTCCCCAGCCATACGTGTAATTATTGTCTCCTCGCACAAGTCCACCACTAGAGGACCTATGCTAGCAAATGGAAATGTTTTTCTTGTTGGGCAGAGGCTAAGAACATAGATCCCCTTTCAGCCCCAGTCCACGAAATCTTGCAGTTCCTAGCAGAGCTTTTTCATTCTGGGTCCGCTTCTGCTACAATCAGGGTTCAATTAGCGGCCATTTCAAACTTTCACATTGATTTCTCTAGTGCAAATATCATGTCCCATAAGCTATGTAAAGCTTTCTTAAGAGGGACTACTCTCCTTAGACCCCCAGTGAGAGATCCCCTCCTCCTTGGGACCTAAATTTGGTACTAACCTCCTTAGTTTTGCCCCCTTTTGAACCTGCAGCATCCTGCTCCATTAAGTTTCTGTCTTGGAAAACTCTCTTTCTGGTAGCTATTACTTCAGCCAGATGCATGTCTGAACTTCAGGCACTATGTATCCATCCTCCATACTTAGTTTTTCATAAGGTCAGGGTTGCTCTGAGGACTAATCCCTCTTTCCTTCCAAAAGTCTGCTCAGAAAATAATTTAAATCAATCTATAGACCTACCTGTATGTTTTCCCAACCACACCAACAAGGCAGAATACAAATAACATCAATTAGATGTTCATAGACAACTGCGTTTTTACCTGCATAGGACGAAGGACATAAGGAAGTCGGACCAACTATTCCTTTCCTATGGTCTGGGCAAACAAGGTCTTCCAGTTTCCAAAGTGACCTTATCCAGGTGGTTGTCTCACTTTATTACTTTCATTTATCAATTGAGAAACAAAGAGTTGCCTATCAAACCGAAAGGTCATTCTACTAGGGCTTTGGCCACCTCTGTAGCCTTCCAATCTAGGTTGCCCATGGATTCTATCTGTGCAGCTGCTACTTGGGGAAATCCTCATACCTTTATTTCTCATTACAAGTTAGATATGGTCTCCAGGAGCAGAGCTGACTTTGGTTGCACTGTTCTGAAGAGTCTGTTCCAATGAGTCGCCCGGGATTGTAGGTGCTAGGGACGCTGTCCCAACCAGCAAGAATGAGGGCGAGATAGACAACTTAACATAAAGAAGTTATGTACCTACCATAACGTTCCATGTTAGTTGTCTTCATCTCGCCTTCTTTCTTGCGTCCCACCCTCCGTCCCTGTGTCCTATTGGATCGAGAGGGGTTCTTATTTCACTGGCTGAGTGTTCTCTGGTGGTTTCCGCTACTGACTTAGAGAGTATGACAGGTATGCTCAACCTGTTTGTTTGAACAGGTTCATTCTCTGGCTATGTCTGAGGTTAGCTTTTACAAACAAGATCTGGGTAGCTAGCGCTAGGCATCATGGGATAAGGGGTAGCCTGTGGGTAGCTAGTGCTAGGCATCATGGGATAAGGGGTAGCCTCGAGCCAGTAAACAGCTCTCGAGCTATAGAAGATGGCCGAGTCGGAGCCGAGGATCGTCTCCGATCCCAACCAGCAAGAAAGGAGGCGAGATGAAGACAACTAACATGGAACGTTATGGTAGGTACATAACTTCTTTTTCCTTTATAACCTTCTTTGATATGCGTCACCTGTTCATCCCTAGTCCTATTTCCCAAGGTAAACTTGTGTTCAGTACCCAAAATTAGACTGTATTTTCCATCCTTACCTATTTTAATTCATTCATAATCTTTTCAATCATTTCCAAATGGTACGTTCTTTCTAAAAACATTTCTTTCAACCTATTGCATTCCACCCAAAATATTTTGCTCAGTAGAGGTTATCATGGACCCCCAAATAAACTGGCCTTTTAAAATACTTTTTTCTGCCTATATGTTTTTGCACTTCTGAAATGTAAATACGAATTAGAAAAAGGTTCCTCAATAAAAATGGTGGATCTAACTTCTTTCAATTCCTCCACCTTTTGAATAGTGACATCCAGGTAATGCATTTTGTCCTTAGCAATAGTTCATAGGTAGGTACTAGTCTATTGGCCCTAGGGCCTATATAAGCCTAGCCAAAAGGTATCCTGGCTTTCGCCATCCAAGAAAATTATTTTCCTGTGCCCCTGTCGAGCAGAGCCACAGAAGTGATCCCCTGGGAGAATTTCCTGTCTCCCATCCAATCATCAAGATTTTTCTTGAAGAGTGGTAATGAGGAGCTTTGTTTGATATAGATAGGTAGTTTGTTCCAGAGTATGGGAAGTCTCTGGGACAGGAATCTATCCCTTCAGCGTGTTCTGTTTGTGATGACAGGGTTTAGGTCCCTAGATCGTGTAGCCTGGAGGGATTGGGATTTCTTTAAGTGGAGCATGTCCAACAGCTCTGTGTTTGACATAGCTTTGTATGTTAGGCAGAGATCGCCTCTGAGTAGGTGATATGCGACCGAGTAAAGCTGGAGTTTTTTGAGACGGACTGCATAGGGCATCTGTGTGAGACCGGTAATCCTCTTTCTGAGGTATTTCTGCTGCCATTCCAGTTGTTGTAGATGTTTTGTGTGATACATACCAAAAGGGGCGTTGTACTCTATAATGGGTCTAATGAATGACAAGTAGAGTGGGACAATGACCTCTTTTTTTCCTAGATGAAAAACCTTTTGTGATGAGGTGTGCCATGTAGAAGGATTTCCTGACTACTGTGCAGATGTTATTGTCAAAGGAGAGACTACTGTCCACCTGTGTCCCAAGGTCTCATCACACTTTTGGTATTAAGTAGACTACTGCCCATGTGGTAATTCATGGATACAGAGTTTTTTTCCAAAGGGGATGACAGTGCACTTTTTGGCATTGAGCTTGAGGCCATGGCTTTGACACCAGGCATCTGTCTCTGGAAGGCCCTTTTGTAGGATGTCCACATCATTAGGAGTTTTGATTATGGCTCCTAGTTTGCAGTCATCTGCGAACTTCATTAGCCAGAGACCTTCTGTGTTAGCATCTTCTTCAGAAAAGTGTATACCAAATAGGAGAGGGCCCAGGACTGAACCCTGTGCTACTCCACTTGTCACTGGTCTGAAGTTGGATGTGGAGTCTGCTACTTTCACAGTGTGGGTTCTGTCAGTGAGCCAGTTGGCAACACATCTTATCACATAGGTATTTATATCTAGTTTAGTGAGTTTATCTATAATTTCAGAGAGAGGGATGGTGTTGAAAGCCTTGGCGAAATCTAGATAGGCTGTATGAACCACCTTACCCTCATCTACAGCTTTGGTGACTCTTTCAAAGAAGTCTATCAGGTTTAGTAGACATGATCTGCCTTTTACAAACCCGAACTGGGTGGGGTCCAGAGTTTGGAGATTACCAGTGTCATTGTTTATAAGTTCCATCATGATATGTTCCATAGCCTTGCAGACCAGGCTCATCAGGCTAATGGGGTGGTAGTTCCCTGGGTCCGTGGTGGCTCCCCTTTGTGGAGTGGGATAACCATCGCTGTGTGCCATTCAGTGGGCACAAAACCTGAGGTGAGGCTATGACTTCTTAGGTGGGGTGCCAGTGGGGTGCCAGTTCGTTTTGTAGTTCGTGTAGAATGCAGCCTGGGATGTTGTCAGGTCCCATGGATGCTGTGTTGTTGGGTTTGGAGAGTGTGTTTTTTTTACCTGTGCAGCCGTGATTACAGGAACTTTGCATTTTTCTGGTATAGAGCTGAGCCCTTTAGGGGATGAGAGGGGGTTAAAGTTAGCACTGAACATATCTGCCAGGATGTTGGAAATATCAGTTGGTTCCGTATGTTTAGTGCCATTGTGTTGTAACTCAGAGCAGATCTGAGTGTTGCCATTGATATTCTTGACATAGCTATAGAATGCTTTGTGGTTGTCTTTAGAATCAGTGGCGATTGATTTGTTTTCGTAACTAGTTTTGGAGGATTTTATGAGGGATCTCAACTTCTTACTGAAGTTGACTAGGGAGTTCCTCCAGTCATGGGATTTTACTCTTTTTTGCCACAGTTTGTTTCTTCCGTTGTAGAGTTTATTTATGGCAGGGGACCACCAGATTGGCTTCCTTTTTTGGAGGATAGCATTTTGGTTCTGTTACGGATTGCACGATCCATGCACTTGTGTAAGTGCTTATAAAGTACATTTGTGTAGGATTCAGCAGTCGTACCTCTGTTGCCTGTCAGCATGGGTGTTGTGAAGTTTCCACTTCTGTCTTAAGAAGCTTGAAGTTGGCTTTCGAGAAATGTTTTATGGTGGTTTCCCTAATGGGGGGTGCGGGCAGGATGTGGATGTCTAGGGTGATTAGCTTGTGGTCGGATCTGACCATCGAGGAATTGACCTCTGATGTGGAACACCAGTCACCCATGTTGGTAATGACCAGGTCTAGGATATTGCTGCCCCTGGTGTGTATGAGGATAAGTTGATCCAAGGCGTTGGAATTTATGAATTCCAGAAAACATTGAGCACAAGAGTTGGTATATGAGTAGTTTTTTCCAGTTAATGGTGGGGTAGTTGAAATCGCCCATTATTAGGGTGTTAGGTTGTACCCTAATATTTTCCAGTGTATCAAGAAATGGAGTGGGAATCCTGGGGCATGGTGGGGGATCTGTAGCAAGCTACGATTTGTATTGCGGTCTTACCCAGAGTTAGTTGCACTTGGATAATCTCGGAGGCATTATGCTGAGCAACTAGCCTGGAGATGTGGATATCCTTGATGAATATGGACACACCTCCACCTTGGTGGCCAAAAGGTGTGGTATGAATTATAGCCTGGTAATGCAGGTGTGCTCCTCAGAGCCTTGAACCAGGTCTCTGTCACTGCACAGATGTCGATGTTCTCCACTTTAAGGAGTGCCTCGAGTGACTGCCTTTTGAGGTTTAGACTTCTAGCATTGAGTAGCATTACCCTGAGATTTTGCTTGCTTGTACCTCTTACGGTGGTGAATTTGTCATTTGAACCTTGCCTAAAAAAGCATTATAGGGGTGCCAAGAGTCTTAGCCAGTATCCAGAATCCCAAGGGCGACAGGTGCATGCCATCTCTGGCAAAGCGTTGTGGTTTGTTGATCATGTCATCCCAGGCAGACAGATATTGGAACCCCGTAGAATGACACCAGAAGCTTAGCCAATTGTTGAAGTCAATCATTTTGTCCTTGTACTGTGGTATCATTCTGGGTGATGGCAGGATGCTACTCAGGGCTAGGGTCATACCTGCCTGGGCTACAAGATCGTACAGCTCCTCCATGTCTCTTTTCATGTAGTCCTGGGAGGTACATCTCAGATGATTCACACCAACATGGACAATGACAGAGTTATATCTGTACTTGTGGAGTGACCTGAGTACGTGTGTTATGTGGCAGTTCCTGGCACCAAACAGGCAGCTGACAGTAACTTCCTCACTGTTTAGCCTGGTGAGTAGAACATCAGTGTGCCTGACTGTAGAATCACCTATGACTAGAGTGTTGGGTACATTGTTGTGCCTTATGGACTGTGATTGAGTGCCAGACTGAGTTTGTGGCCTATGTGTCATTTGGGTTGTATTGGGGGGGGGGTGGAGGTTGCTTGTATTTCTTGTTTGGAGGTCCCTGTTGCTTAAGCAGATTTTTATTGAGAGCATCAGCGAATGTTGGTGTGTGTGTTGTGTTTCTATGTGTGTGCTTTGGTGGTGTAGGTTTTGAGGGTCTGTGTGATGAGTGAGGTGTGGTGCAAGTGTTTACCTTCTCTTCTTGACTGTCTAGTCCAGTCTTGGGTGAAGAGAGCTTTGCTTCCAGTTTGGCTATATAAGTGCATCTCTCACGGGTTGTAGTATTGCGTGATAGGAGGAGAGGGTTGTCTGTGTACATGAGGCAATTGCTGCATTGCCCCAAGATCCCCAGATTCAACAGGTAGACAGGAGAAAACACCAGGAGCTGACCCTTAGACATGCCCGGATAGGTGCTTATGTATTAAGTACTAAAAACTGTTTTCCTCTAGACAAGTGAGGAAAGTTGAGTGCTGTAGTAATTTGTAGCTTATTTATTGCTTACAGTGAGTTCTGAACAAGTGCTGAGCTCAAAGAAACAGATTTGAGTGCTGAAACTAAAAAACTGGCTAGTTCTAAGAAACAAAATTAAGCTAGAAGGCATCCCTCCAACACAGAAAGGCTTGGGGGCTCAGAAGCTTACAAACAGTCCTGGATACAGCAAATCTGTATCTGCACTAGACTACTTACAGGAAACAAGCTTAGCATTTTTTTTATATTTTGTGAAGTGGAAAGGGGAGCAGAAACTAAGTGGGTTGGCCTTCGCAAATGTTCTCCCTGGATTAGGTAGAATGAGGTAATGACACTAGACTGCTAGGAGTGTCCCAGATCATAATTACAGTAGGGGAGGGTAACTGCAAAGTCACCAAGTATATGATACACTCCTTGGCAGGAAATCAGAACAAAAAACCCAAACAGATGCTTAATAAATGTAGACAATTTCCAGTTAATACCTCACACACAGTGAAACTAGCTAGAAAAGTATGCAGTAGACAATAAAATGCTATAAATAACTCTTAAAAGTAAGCAAAAAACAGAATACTTAATGTTATGTATTACAGATCCGAGTTTGCTCAGTGCCCTTCCTCCGATTAGCTCAGTGTGAAATGGCAGAAACACTCACAAGTATACGTACATTTGAGAAATTCTGTAGTGTTATCTATATATTGTAAAAATTCCATAAATTTTTATTTCGTTCCTGTCTAAAAAATACAAAGATCATCTAGGTACCGCCTATAAAAATTCCAACATTTAGCATACCTGGAATTAAAAAATATATTTTTCTTTAAATTGACAGCAAAATGTTCACGTATGCTGGGGCATAGCAAGCACCCATCGCCACCCCTGATATTTGTTTAAAGAATTCTCCTTCAAAATATATAAAATGATTACGTAGTACTATGTCCATCAAATCCGTGCATACCTGGAACTCATTATTTGTGATTTTCCCCCTAACCAAAAGTGCTTCTTCAAACCATTTCAATCCTATTTTATGAGGGAATCACTGAAAAAAGATCCTGTATGTCCATATTTGTTAATTAAAATCTTTATCCTTTCCCTTTTTTTTCTCTCTCTCTCTAATGTATGTATATATATATATATATATATATACATATATATATATATATATATATATATATATATATATATATCATGTCAAACCCATGACATGTTGAAATATCAAAGTCAGTACACCGACACGAAACCATCGACATTTCAAAACATCGACAGTACAGGTATACGAAAGGACAGCTAACATGGGTCCTGCAAGGGAAGTAAAGGATATGATATGATACTGTACCCATACTACTTCCCCCTTGCAGGGCCCATGTTAGCGCTGTCCTTTTGTATACCTGTACTGTCGATGTTTTGAAATGTCGATGGTTTCATGTCGGTGTACTGACTTTCGATATTTCAACATGTCGTGGGTTTGACATGAACCCATATATATATATATATATATATATATATATATATATATATATATATATATATACTGCAGTGGTGGTGCTGCTGCGGTAGCGTTGTGTCGCCTCACAGTAAGACGTCCTGTTCGATTCTCAGCTAAAGCGTCTTCTGTGTGGAGACATGCGTGAATGGGCGTACCTTCGTTGAAGGTTGTGTGTTAGAGCTGGCAACTTGGTACGTAAAAATCTACTGCCAATCATTAGCGGACCGGAGTTCCGCTGTGGCGACCCCTAACCAGGAAAAGCCAAAAGATGCAACAACAGCAATATATATATATATATATATATATATATATATATATATATATATATATATATATATATATATATTTATATATATCTAAAACAAGCAAAAAACTTTATTTTATTGCTCCTTATTGTTACTCCCACTCTCTCTCTCTCTCTGTATGTATGTATATATATATATATATATATATATATATATATATATATATATATATATATATATTAAAGTCAAAAAAACTTTTTTATTTTATTGCTGCTTATTGTTTTTCCGCCATGTCGGATAAAGCTAAAGGATTTAAAAAATGCACTTGTGAGCATACTTTCCCCAATTTGGATGCCCACAAGGAGTGCATGTACTGTTTTGGACCTGGGTATTTGGACACTTCTTGTTCAGTATGCTCTACTTTAAACCCTAGGGCCTTGACAGATAGATGAAACAAACCGATACTGAAAGATGATCTACCAGCTGCTACTTATGAGGCTCAAACGCCCTCCAAATTTAGCAAGTCAGTTCCCTTGGAGCTTAAGAAACTGTCTCCACCAATGTCCCCAAGGTCTTCGGAGCCTCTGGCAAAAACTAGAAAAATTTCAGATCTGACCTCATCAGATTCAAAGATCTGATCCTCGGATCCAAAGGTTTTGGCTCCTGTTGTTATCTCAGGATCTCCTTTAACAACACCGTCAGATCCTAAGTCCTCGGATACAAAGCATAGTATGGCTCACAGCAGTGTTATTTCAGAATTTCATATTAAACCCATATCGCCCACCATGCCTGCTCACTTGTTTCAGACTCCCAAGAAACATGCCAGGTCCCCATCCACAACTTTGTCTAGGTCCTCCAGAAGTTTACTAGAAGCAAACGTGGATAGGATGATGTGAACATTTCTCAGCTACAGATGGGGGTTTTACCAACTCTGTCCCCTGCCAGATCCATGAACATGCCTACAACATCCAGGACCATTCTTTCGCCTTCTCCAATTCTTTCAGTAGTTTTAGAGTCCCAGGATCTGAAATCCCCAACAGGTCCAATGTCTGATCCTAGGAAAGCTTCTTCTTCGACTCCGATATTGACTAGTTCTGCTCTGATACCCTTGGGTCACAACGGGTCCCAGAGCCAAAGTCTCTGCATCAGATCTGAAGTGATAGGTCTGGCTCTGATTTTGTTGGTTCCATCCCTTCCCCTCAGTCCCTTGGCCGTGGACCATTCTGAACCAGTTCCATCCTTGAGCAGTGGATCCAAGAGCGGTTGATACCTGCCTTTGTCTTTGTTTCTGAGAGGGTAAGTTGAAGATTCTGTGGGTCTGTCAGCATTCACGGTGGTGGATAGGGCCTTTTCTTTATCCAGTGAATTGCCTTCTCATTTTTAGGATCCTACACTTTTTCTGTCGTAGGTTCTGAGCTATGAGCTATGAGCCGATCAGACCTATTCCAAAGGGACAGCCAGTTCCAATAGGTGTCCAACCAGTTCCAGTAGAGCAAGTTCCCCTATATTCCGATACCTCACCTAACATCCCACAGAGGAGTTGCATCGGAAGAGAACATGCAAAAGGAGACCCATTGACCCCGAATTGGAGTCATTCACAGAGGATAGCATTTTTCTTGAAGGAGAAGGGTCATACCACCGGATGACATCTCCTTTGGAATTATTTTAGAAATCCTGAAATGAAAAGGTCACTGGTCTTCC
>NC_056731.1:550010431-550192931 GCF_019279795.1 Protopterus annectens
TACAAAGCTGCTTTCAGCTGTTTAAAAAAGTATTGCAAATTTTTTCTTGCAGTCCCTTAAGAAGCTAAGCCATGCGAATGTGATTAAACTGAAAGAAGTAATCAGAGAAAATGATCAACTTTATTTTGTATTTGAATATATGAATGAAAACTTATACCAGCTAATGAAAGACAGGTAAGTTGTATGAGACTGTGAAGGGTGTAAGTTTATATATGTAATTTAAAAAAATGTGATAAATCTAACACATCTAGAGCTGGGCAAAACTATGATTGTGATAATTTTTTAGACTGTTTAGGTATTTGATTTTCTTCTTTTATTTATACTTTTTATTTGCAGAAGCTGTTTACATTTTCCATACTGTTTTTACAACAGATTGATATTAATTATATGTGTAAGGCCCTTTGCTGATATTCAAAGGTGCATCACAATATCTGGTGAACTTGATTGCCACAATATGTTTCCGATTTGTGTCCCTTCCATTCCATATTTATTGGGTTGTTCTTAATTAAAAAAAAAAAAAAAAACTTTGTAAACTTTTTATTAAGGAAAGGCCCAAATAAATTTAGTGCATCCCTCAGTGATAATACCTTATGGATAGATTCTGGTAGATCTATAGAGTGTACTGGATGCATCTCTGCAATGTGCATTGGTTCTTCCAGTAATTTCCTTTGATGTACCCCTTGCTTTCCCTATGTTGATGCCACTGAGGTTAAAGTTTAACCTCAGTGGCACGAGAGGAGAGAAGATATAAGTTTGGTTTTGTTTTTAAAGAAAAGCAGAGAATGAAAACATTCACTGGTGGGGTGAAAATGCTTTTCAGCACTTTATGCACCACATGCCATGATGTAAAATTAAGAACGTTAATGTTGGAAAAACACTTTAAATATTTTCTCTTTCTCACTTCTATCCAGAAACCTCAAATGGATGGAGTAAGAGTCCTTTTCAGTGAACTATATTTTAATAAGTCATTGTAAGGCTTATTAAAGTGGTGCAGGTGTTTTTGCAGGCATTTTCTCTGCACTACATTTCTGTTGTTAATAATAATGAAAACTACTTAAATAGTACACAACTGCATCTGGTTAAAGTATACTGAGGGAAAACAGTTGACAGCTGCAATGTTTGGGGTCTCTTGCTACTCCGGCATCTAGCAAATTTTATCATTATGAGGGTATTTTTAGTAGGTAGATAGATAGCTGTATACTGTGCTCTTGATAGCTGTATACTGTGTTCTCTCACTCAAGTATGGCAAAGTAGATAATTACTGAAAAATGTTTGCTGATGGTATGATGGGGGAAGCACTCAATGCACATAGGTGCTGTCATTTAATTATAAGATGCAGTACTCATCTATATTATTTCTGGAATAAAAAGGAATGTTGTCTTTACCAGTGTTTTTCTCTTATTCACCATATGCATGAGGGTTAGCTTCCAGTTGCATTTCTGGGCTAAGCTTTCTCCTTTGATACTGTTGAGGTACAGTGTTTCATGTGGTGCATATCACTTAAACAAAATAAATGCAGATACTTCTATAAATGTAACATCCAAAGAAGCTACTTTGGTACATTAATGCACAGGTAATTATTAACACCTCAGATTGTTGCTGTGCTTCACATTGTGTTTAAGTATATTAAATAAAAACAAGTAGTTCTTTGGTATCCCCGAAGTCTCAAAATAACCCACTAAACAAGTATAGTGGGTCCAAAAACAAAACAGTGTAAGAAACGTGTCTGTTTGGATTTTTATTCCATATATCTCTAGTTAATCACTGTATATTAGTCAGATCAGACAATAGTAGTAGAAGTAGCGAACTTAAACTAGTCTCAAGTAAAAAAAAAATTACAATTGATTTTTACATGCAAAATGTATATGTATATATTTATATATATATTTTTTTGATTTCCATATGGACTAAGGTTGATACATTTCCAGCCATGTAGTATACTGTCTTGGATAAAATCACAGACTTAATAATCTGCTTAAATGAGGTACCACGTCATTATAATTTTATTTAAAATACATAAGGGTTATATTATTGTGATAGCTACTGATTAGGGCAGGACCGGCTCGAATGTCACACTGATGGGGGAAGGGGTGTGAATTTAACATGTGTACCAATAACACTTTGTTTTACAGCACAATAAACCACTCCCTTGCCTGATAAAAAGTGTGTGTGTGTGTGTATATATATATATATATATATATATATATATATATATATATATAATATTATATATATATATATATATATATATATGTTTAGAAAGCTTGTGAGGTGAGGAAACTATTACTCTATTTTTGTTTTACTTGGATTGCTTGTCTGTGCATTAATAAAGGATTTTCAACTGGAAACAGACTGCCTGCCTTGCTTCGATTACTTTCGAATACTTAGTAATTCTGTACAACTATATATTTTTTATTTTATTTTTTTTACTTAAGACGAGTTTAAGTTTGCTACTTCTCATGCTATTGTCTGATCTGATTAATATACAGTGTTTAACTGGAGATATATGGACTGAAAATCTTCCACACAGAGAAGTTTCTTACACTAAGTATATTAAATAAGAGTTTACAAAATAGTTATACATACTATTTATTCAAGATTAAAGTCCAAAACATACACTGTGAAGCAGTAGGAAACACTCAGTCAGCCATACCCTTCAGTCCAAGCTGTTTTTATTCTTCCAACATACAAAGGCACAGATTGAGCGCTTTCATCCCCTAAACTTGGGACTTCATCAGAATCTAACTGGACTCCAGAGTACAGCCTTTAAATACTGTTTAAAATGAATGATGTCATCACCCTTCACAATCCTTTAAAGATACAACTACCTTAATGCTCAAATGAAATGCACTACAAACACCTTTTAACACAAGAACATTTTAACAAACATCATTAATAAAAAAGCACTTTTCAAATTCCAAGACATTCATCAAATGTAAACTTAAAAATTATTTAAGATAAAAAAATCAACCACATTTTATCCATTGACTTGCTTTAAAACATATGTATACTGTGTAGTTGACCCCCCCCCCACACACACACACACAGACTAAGATACACAGTACTTATGAGGTAGCTTTCCTCACTAATATTGGTTTTAAGGATAACATTTAATTAAGACCTGGTGCATGGGTCGCAGCTAGTTTTATTTGCCACTTAGTTTCCCTTTCCTCTATATAATTCCTTTAATCTCCCCCTCTAGGATTTGGTCTTACTCGCTCCACAATACCAAATAAAAACTGAACAAAATTTGCACATACTAATGAATGTTTGTATAGGGTATTGTTTATATTTCTTGTCGCAGTCTGGTACTGCTGCTCGTATATTCTGTCCCTAAGACGCCTTTCTGTCTTGCCTATGTAGTAAGCTGGACTGGTCATCAGGGGATGAAAACGCTCAGTCTGTGTCTTTGTATGTTGGAAGTATAAAAACAGCTTGGACTGAAGAGTTTGGCTGACTGAAAGTGTTTCCTACTGCTTCACAGTGTATGTTTTGGACTTTCTTTAGTTATATTTTACACTGTGGTTACTTTTGTTTTTTTATTTATTCAAGATTAGTCACAACATTCCAGTCCATAATATGATACACCATCTATAAGGTTGAACATTAAAGCTGCATTCTTTTCATCAGTAATAAACTACTAATAGATATTCTGTCATTAATGCCCGGAGGGTTAGTGGCATCTAACAACACCTGCCAGTATAATTTCCTTTTCTCAACAATTGCAGACCAGTCACCCCATCTGTTGAACTGTAGACCCTTTTCTAAAATAAAAAAAAAATGAATTTCTTAAAATTCTAGCATTTCATAGAATTTTTGTATAGGTCATTATTCAAGTCTCCCTTGTTAATGGCATATACATGTTTGTAAAGTCTTGTCCTGATAGCCTTCCCTGTTTTACTAATGTAAAACCCTGGACAAACACTGTGCTAAATAAACCACCCGCTCTAGTGTTACAGTTACATTTTCATTTCGGGTATACAGGCTTATATAATAAAACTGACCCCTTCAAAAATGTATCTGTGCTGGGCACAGGTAATATTAGTCCCTGTTCTAAAAAAAAGATTTTAGAACAGTCACCTAAAATGGTGTCAATGCCATGGGGTTTAATAAAATTAAACTAATTCCTTTCTAAAATCTTCTTAACTTCTTTGGTGGAACTGCTAAAGCCACAAATCAAAACCATGGGCAATTGTTTAATGTCTTTGTCCTCATGATTCCCCTTAGCATCACCTTGAGCCTCGTTTGTGTTGTTTTTTCTACAACCCCCTAAACCTTCTCTCATTATTGGTCGCTATCCCTAATCACTTCATCCTTAATCTTATTAATGAAATCAGCTGAGTAATATCTATCCTGAAACATTCTACATAAAGTCTCCACTTCGTTGTAAAAGTTCATCTCATCAGTAATAAGCCTTGATAACCTGCTAAACTGGCTTGTTAGCTCGTTTCTCTTTTACCAAAGAGGGTGATGACTGTTGTAGTGAAATAAACTATTGGAGTAAGTCTCCTTCCAACATAAAGAAGATGTAAACGTGTTAGTCACTGAATTCTTACCAGTTGTTATAAAATAAGAGGGTTTGTAGAACTGGGCAGCCCATCTACCCAAAGAAAGTTGGATCAATGTTGCTGGCAGCTTAACAGACAGCAAACTGTCAGGGTGGAATGCTTGATATGAGGCCACAAAACAGTATTACTAAGGTCATGAATAACTCATGTAATGACAATGTGGTACAGTGTCACTGTTCTTGATGCCATTTGACTTGCTGATATGTAGCAAGTCCTCCAGTACTGGGTCAGAGGATGCCTTGTATGCCAGAGCCAGGTCTCTTCTTAGCAGTTTGTAGGATAGTGTGCATGGTGACAGGGCTTTGAGTAGGTCCATGTAGTACATATTGTTTAGGTCTTGCATCCTTTTAGAAAGGTATCTCTGTGGGAGTTCCAGTTGTTACATGTGTGTGGACAGATGCTTACAAAGGGGACATTATACTCAATGACTGACCTAACAGAAAGCTGAGTAAAGGAGAACAATGACAGACACAATCTCTTTATTTTAAGCTGTGCAGTATAGAAGGACTTTCTTATGCCAGTGGACACGCTGATTGTAAGTTAAGCCACTGTCAACATGACTCCTATGGGTATATTGTCAGTGTGCAAAGTAAAATTTGATAAAAAAAACACAACCTTTCATTATACAAAAATAAAACATAATCAGTAAGTGCTTTTGCCTCCAAAGTGAGGCTTCGTCAGACTGATTAATACTAATGCACATTCAACTTTAAATACAAAAATTAAGTCACATGCTCAGCTACATTAATTAATGCCTAACCCTTTTCCTTTTAAGGTAAACTATAAAATTCTCCTTATTTTTTAACCGTGGGGGATAGCAAGCATTTAACTTTACTTGCCAAATATATTCCAGCCACCCCAGGTCATCCTCTGTGTTTAACATATAGTAATTTAATTAATGTAATATAATTTATCTAAAACTAAAAACTTTAAAATCCACCTTACATTTGTCTAACATATAATGTTTTGCAAAGGCATTTTTTTCATCTCTTGTTTGAATAGCATACTTATGTACATACATTCGCTTATTCAACTCTCTAGTAGTTCAACCTACATAAAATGCCATACAGGTTTTACAAAACACTAAATAAACAACAAATTTAGACTTGCATGTAAAAAGTCTTTTCACACTTCCACAATAGCCATTAACCAAAACTTCATTCGACTCAGTATACAAATATTCACACATGTTACAACTATAATATTTTATCATATTGGCTTGTCACATTTTATTCTAGGTACTTTTAATGTAGCTTGAAAATAAGTCTCAAACTTTTCCCTCTTTTTTGTACAAATACAGGACTATCACCTACTACCCTTTTAATTTCAGGACTGCTGCTTAATATTCTCCAATTATTCCGTATAATATATTTTATAGCTTTGTCTCTATCAACATGGAAGTAATAAAATCTGTAGTTTTAGTTTGTTTCGCTACTGCTTTACCATGTTTTCTAAGATCGCTCACTTCAATAAATTTAGTTGATATTAAACTTTCTGGGTAACCTCTATATACTAATTTTTTTGCATAAATTCATACTTTCATCTACGAAATCTTGATCTTTTATAGTAAGATTGCTCACTGTCATTATTTACCCTTTGACAATATTCTCCTTATTTTTTGTAGTATGCATACTCTTATAGTGTAAATATAAATTATTTTGTACTTCCTTTTTATGAATTTTTGTGAACAATCTGTTTTCTTTAAAAAAGAATTACATCCAGAAAATTAACACTACTTATGCTATATTCAAATGTAAAATGTAAGTAAGAATTGATACCATTTACGTACTGTAAAAAATTCTCAAGCAATCCAATTCCATTTCTCCAAATTAACAAAATACTTCATCAGTGAAACACTTAAGCATCACAATGTTGTTGTTTCTCTTTTGGCTTTTTCCCGGTAAGGGGTCACCACAGCGGAACTCCGGTCCGCTCATGATTGGCAGTAGATTTTTTACAAAACGCCAAGGTGCCAGCTCGACACCCAACCTTCAATGAAGGCACGCCCATTTACGCACGCATGTCTTTCAAATGCTACCCAACAGCGGGGAGGACATGCAGACTCCGCACACTAGGCACTCCCAAGCCAAGCCAAGAATTGAACGGGAGAACCTCTTGCTTGTGAAGTAACAATGCTACCGCTGTATCACCGCGACAATATTACTAGCAAAAAAACTTTCCTGAATGTTCACATTTTCTAACTTACTGAAAAATCAAAAGTATCCTTAATATATGTGTCATTTAACTACTTTCTGAAAATTTGTCAACAAATATTGGCATTGTTTCAGTTTTACTTCCATTACTAGCAACAACAGGCCTTAGTGGGGGATTATCTAAGTCATTATGAATTTTTGGTAAGCCAAAAATAAGGCTTAATCTAGGGCTATCAACTCTTAAATATTTCCTAATATTGTCTGTTATTCTCCCACTATAAAACCATTCTTCATCTAAAGAATCGATAAAAGAATTTGACTTTTTAATCTCAGGTGATGAAACACTCTTATAAAAACTAATATCACACATTTTGAAATCATATACACTTCTATCCATCAACACCATTACATTCCCTTTATGAGCCTTTGTTCTTAAAATGTTGCTATTATTGAGCAAACTATAAAATAATTCTCCTTCCTTCTTAGATAAATTATAATATTTGTACAAAGGCTTATGGTCTAATAGTTCAACAATCTGCAATTCGGAAATGATCAAAAACATTTCCAATTCTTTCTTGAGTGGTGGATTGTAAATCCTCGACTTAAAGAAAACAAATCATTGTTAGCAGAGTCCATTCTGAAAATAAATTTAAAATTGAGTTTGCGTACATAGTCTCTCAAACAATTAACAGACCAAGAAATTTGTCAGCTGTTGAGTAAGAGATGGAATTTCATCCCAGCTCGCAGAGCTGAGAAATATGAAGTTATTAATTGTTTGAGAGACTGTGTATGCAAACTCAATTTTAAATGTATGTTCAGGACAGACTCTGCTAACAAAGATTTGTTTTTTAAGCCTACATTTACTAAGAATGAGTTTCTTTCTTGACTGCATTTTTCCAAACAGAGCTACAGCTTACATCCAAAGATTCAGCTTCTTTACATTATTTAAGACAATTAATGTGATAGATTTGATCTGGTTTTCTTTTGAGTCTGCATGATCTTGTAATCCACACAATTTAACTGTTCTGGTATCTCAGATGAACCTTACCAGGTGGCTAAAAATTCATTTGCTGCTGATGACACAGGTACCAACACTTTATCTTCTGGTTTAAATTCTCTCTTTGTGGTACTATTGTCATATTCTCTGCTCTGCATTTCCTGAGCTTTTAACATGATGTTTATCATTATCACTGCTGTAATAGCTTTAGCTGTATGGGTTATATCCTTCCAAGGCCAGTTTCCCAAAGCCTTGGACTTCTTCTACATGCACCAAGGATGAAGGTTACATGGGCTCCTAACTGAAGAAAGCCAGCAGCCTGAGCACCAAAAGCTTCAGTACTTTCTTTGGCACCCTTGCAAGGTTCAGAGGATTAGCTGGATTACAGAACTTCATTGCTGGATAGATAAAAATATTCATCATTCTCACTACTGCAGTAGCCTCTGGGATTGTATCCTGACAAGGATACAGCAACGGGCCAGCTTCCGAAAAGCTTTCTTCACCTCTCACTGTCACTCTGGCTGTCTGTCAGCTGAGCCCTTTTGGGAGAGATCTAAATAAACAGCCAGTGTGAATAAAAATCGTCATTACTTTCTTGCCGCCTCATGCAGATGCAGCTGTGAGGCTTCTCAGGAACAGTAGTTGGCCAGAGACTTCCTGTTAGATAGATAAAACTCCCTTTGGGAACCTTTCCACACTTTTTTTTAAACAAATTGTGTGTGTGTGTGTGTGTGTGTGTGTGTGTGTGTGTGTGTGTGTGTGTCTGTGTGTGTCTGTGTGTGTCTTTGTGTGTGTGTGTAGATATATATATATATATATATATATATATATATATATATATATATATATATATATATATATATATATATATATATATATATATTGTCAAAACTGCAATATGCCACTTTAAGAATACCATTTTTCAATAATGCAGATAGACATTACAAGAATACCACTATTGTAGATCTAGGAATTGCTTTCTAGGTGTAGCCCATCTGCCTAGGTTTTGGGTTTTATTTAACAAAAATGTAAGCTAATGTTATAATTTTTATCAAGAAGGAAGTATATTCTAAAGGCATAAACTGTGTAGAGTGTGAACATTTGTGTACAATTTGTGACAACTTATTTTTACTGAGGAAGATGCATCTGTTTTTAACAGGTTAACAGGGAATTGTTGTTTGCGTAACTTTTGTGTTTGGGAATTGGGACTTTTTTGAAGGGATGTGTACTACTTTTGTGCACTGAGTAACACCTTACCCATCTGACTGATCCCTTCCAGTGTAGCTTACCAGCAGTCAGGCTTCTTCCAAGGCTACTGCATGGATACTTACCTTGCTATAGTCCTGTTCTTCCTTCTTCCAGTGTTTCTAAAACAATGAGTAAAAAGTTCACAAGGGAAAACCAATTGGTTAAAGAACACAAAAAGAAAATTCTAGCAAATCTAGACTTTCCACTGTGTGATACCTTAAATCTCTTGTATCAGAGGTAACATAGGATATATGCAAATAACCTTTTAAGGATATCAGGTGTTTCGGCTAAATGGCAATTCTGAATGTCCATGACTTTTTCTTTTATTTTTAAGTCTATGGACAATTTCAGGCCAATAAAGCCAAACCCCTCTAGCTGTGGACATGCATGTTTCTGCCTTCTTATGGCATCATCAGCACAGCATAAGACAACCCTGCGTTTCCAAAAGTCAAACATTCCTCTTATGCTGTGCTGATAATGTCATAAGAAGGCAGAAACATGTATGTCCACAGCTAAGAGGGGTTTGGCTTATTCTCTGCAGTCTACTTGAGGTATAAAAATTTATATGTAAACATTTTCAAGCAAAAATCCTAAATCTTCTAGATTTTGTTGCATATCTGGGAGACATGCATATATCCCCCATTATTTCTTTCTGAGTTGTTTATCCAGTCTCTTTCCCCAATCATATCTCTTCTGGTTGATTGTTTCTTATAGTTATCATGCAATATTTTATATGCTGTACTAATTATTCCTTTTTAGCAGCAGCCACTGTTCTAGATTCTACTAAAACCTCTACCACTGCTGGTATTTCATTTAGGACCCCTCCTCTTTTGCTTTCTCTTTGCCTATACTCTGATATCAATCCTTGATGGGGAAGGCGGTCTCTAACCTGCAGTCCAAATACATTCTTAGCATCTTTCCCATTCTGTTACCTTTCCCTCTCTAGTTACTTGCTCCCAATACCTTGGTTCCTTGGCCAGTTTTCTCCAGTAAATTTCAACCCCCTTTGCCTATTGTCTTTATCCCTAATTTCAGTCATCCCTGTCGGCAGAATCTCCTTTTTCCATTCCCATGTTTCTGCTACTTTATGAATATAATATTCTGTATGATTATTGTTATTCTCCTTAAAGGTCTGCATCCAGAGTTACCAGTCTCTGCTTATTACTTGAACTTTCCTCCTGTTTCATCATCATTTTCCACTTAGAATTATATGTTTCTGCTTGTGCTATGTATAGGAGCGTTAACTGTGTAGCTCTGAAATATCTCTTCAAATCGGATAACCCCAGTCTGCCTTGTTCTGTTGGAAGAATCAGCTTATCCCACTTGACCCTTGCCCTCTTCCCCTCCCAAATAAAATTCTTCAGTTCTTTATTAATTGCTATCCACAGATTTTCCTCTGGTTGATAAAAATGTGCTTGAGCTGTGTATAAGATTAAAGGGACTAAAAACATTTTAATTGCTTGTATCTTACTATCCATATCCATTTAACAGAGGTTCCCATTTCTTAGTTTTTGTATTATCTTTTGTTTAGTCTCTTCCCTCATATCCTTAGCTTGCCACAGTAGAATCATTTTAATCCATTCTCCCAAATACTTAAATATTCCCATAAATATGGATATTGCACCAATTCATGTGTGGATACATAATTCACCACTATTGCATTTGTTTTAACTTCAGTAATCTTGTATCCCAAAAAAATTGAAACTGTCTGAAAATGTTCCACATCACTGTAATGTCCTTTTCTGCTTTAATCAAATATAAAATAATACCATCTATAAACAGAGCCAGCTTTTCTTAACTACCATACCAATTATATCCTTGAATTTCTGGGTCCCTTATTTTCTTTGCTAGTTGTTCTAAATATTATGCAAATAACAAAGAGGGAAGAGGACACCACTGCCTGGTTCTCTACTCAAGCAGAAATTATCAGAGGGGGAACCTACCCACTGTACTTTTTGGCTCAGATCCTTCATTTTTCCTGCTAATCAACCTTAAAATGTTATCAGGAAGTGCAAATGCTTCCATTGCTCTGCTCATAAAGTCACAGCTTACGCTGTCAAATGCTCTCTCTGCTTCAAGACCCACCAACAACAGTGATATTTTCTTGCATTCTGCTTCCCTTTGAATCATCAGTGTTCTGTTAATGTTGTCAAATGTTTGCGTCCCTTCCACAAAACCACACTGATCTGCATGTCTGTTAACTTTGGCATAATTTTTGCCATTCTTTTAGCCATTGTAGATGTGATGTGTGGACAATACCCCACAAGTCTTCCATCATTAATGTGATGCCCCTTACTATCCTGGGTCAATAACTAAGGAGCTTCAATCCTCACTACTGAGACCATCACTTAAACAGGAGTAATATTTCACAATTCCCCCCAAGAGCACAACAGGAACATGCTGTATAACCTGGAACTGGACTCTATACTTCTGTTCTCCCCTAATATAACTCCTTATTACACATTTCAGAGCAGTGTGTCCTAGTTTAAGACCTCTAATACAGTCACACTTAAATTAAGTCTCACACATCCAAAAACCTCTGGGAAAGCCTGACACAGATTTCCTGCTGTGTCCCTTCCCCCAAAATAATACAATAAAATGCTGGAAATTACCTAAAGCAGCCAGGCTTTCAGAGTGGACCAGGAAGTTATCAAAGCAGGTATAAGTGCACTCAAATCACTAAAGAAAACACTGATTGACCAGCCACAGTGTAAGTTAATAAAAATATTTAATAATGTGCAAAATGATTAAAAATGTAAAACACTAATTTCTAATAAACAAACAAAACACAATTGCCAAGAAAATTAAATCAATGTTGAAGGATAGAAGTACAACATTTAGAAAAACTCTAACAGATTACTTATAATTTTCCTATCTGACTAAATAACACAGTTCCTGATCTAAACTAAATTATTACAACAGAGCAGAGGCAGGCTTACAGTTCTTGGTGAGCCCTTTTGGGTGTCCACTGCACAGTACAACTGTGAGCAGCTGACAACTGAAACTGGCAACTATAATTGGCTGTTAACTGACTAGAACTATTGACAGCAGGCTCTCTTATAGACTAGCTTAACTGTCACAACTGTTCAGTTCTAATTTTCATTTCATGTTTTGAAAATCAACTAATGTTCCTTCCTGTCTTTCATCGTCTGACAGTGACACATAGCAACTGTTAATATTCCGATTACATCATCTACAGATCAGCTGATTCTGAGACAGTCTGCATTTAGAATCTTCTTCACAAATATGCACTGTTAAAAATCTAAAGGAACACTGTTCAAGTCTTTAAAACATTCTGTACAAACCAATTATAAATCAACATGTAAGAACTTATTTACAATGTGATAGCTAGTCATGCTGGGTTACAATATATACAGGTCAGTTTTGAAGTCATGCACAAAACTTCAGCCAGACATGCCAGCACAGACAACAGTGTCCAGTTTCTTTACAATAGACATAAACACTTTTATAATCATGGCTTAGTATTGAAATGGGCCTGTATGAAGCTGGATCTGATGGATGTTATCCTTTTTAGGTGTTACAGCTACCATCAATTTCGTCCAGAAAATTGGTACTTCTCCTCCTCTTAAAATAGTGTTAAACAAAACCTTCCAGATCTTTACCAGGTTTTCCCTCCTAGCTTCCAAACTTCTGCAAGAATGTCATCTGTTCCTGGGGACTTTCCTGAAGTTTGTTATACATTATTATTTTTGTCTCTTCTCTTCCTGTCCTGCTAGAAATTTAGCCTTGTTAATCTTAGCATATTTCATTCTTCCATAAACATTTCCATTTGTATCTTTTCTTGATTTCCATATTTCTCTGCTTTGTATAGGCTTTCATAGAATTCATAAAATATTTCTAATAATTCTACAGGATTTCTTGTTATCTTCCTTTTTTATAGGCTCCCTAAGCTTGTTGAATGCCCTTTCTACTTTCTGTTGCCTGAATCGTTGTACTAAAAGTTTTTATGATCTAGAGTTATAAAAAAAACAGTTGCTTAACAGAAAACTTTCTAAACTCATTCATATTATCAAGGTAATCCCTTGTTTTTCTGTTTAGCATTCTGCAGTTCCTCCTCTTCCTGTTCTGTGAGATTCCACCTGTTTTGCAATACTTTAACATTTGTCAGTCCCTCTAAATAATTCTTGATATTTCTTAACCATATCTCCTTTCTTTTATTTCCACCCTATTTTTAAACTCCATTTTAATTTTATCATACTCCCTAGCTATATTTTCAGAAGAAATTTCCATCTTCTCTAATAGCTCCTGAATAATTTCTATTTCCCATTCCTTAAATTCCTCTATTTTCAACAGGTCGTAAAGTGCCAATGTCTCATTTTTATTTCATTACCCTGTGTTTTTATTTTAGTTATTATTGGTGCATGATCTGAATTAGTAATTGGGTGTGTATCAGTACATTCAATTAAATGCACATGTTCCTATGAAATGTAAACTGTGTCTAGCCTAGCCAATTTTTTTGTATCTTGGGAAATAATATGTAAATTCAGTCCAAACTCCTAGTACTGAATTCATATCTTCCATGCCAAATATTTTCATAAATTTCTTCAAAAATGTACCATCCTTTGTTATATTTTCCCTTCTGGGCTCCCAGACACATCTTCACTGTTGTCAATCAAATTCCAGTACCCATCTATAAGTAATATTCCTTGATGAAAGCTGATTATTTCTCCCAAAAATTTCTTAAGCTCCATTATAGTTGTTTTTGGTGGAGTATAAATACATGCAAGTATAATCCTCCTCCATTGCCAGTAGTCCATTATTGCTACAAATCTGTTTATTGTTTTTATCTTCTTCTATCAGTAATGAAAGTCTTATTTCAGTTAATATAAGTACTCTTGTTTTCTCTTTGTCTCAGGTTGTTGTTGTTGTGTCTTTCGGCTTTTCCTGGTTAGGGGTCGCCACACCGGAATTCCGGTCCGCTAATGATTGGTAGTTGATTTTTACGTGACGAGTTACCAACCCTGACACACAACCTTCAACGAAGGTATGCCCATTCACGCATGTCTCCACGCAGAAGACGTTCTAGCTGAGAATCGAACCAGACAGCGTCTTACTGTGAGGCGACAATGCTACCGCAGCATCACCACTGAGGTATTTCTCTGAATAACCATCCTGAAAACCTTTCTTTATCAAATTCACATGTTCAGTACTTTCCAAGTGTGTCTCTGTAGCCTAGCTATTTTCACTGTGCATATTTTAGTATAGTTCACTACTCTTTCTTTTTTGTATTTTTGAGACTATTGACATTTATAGACATTACAGAAAGCATCATTATATTAAAAAGTTGTTATTCCTACCTTTTATATATAACAGCTTTTTTGTTAAATGTCTATTTCCAGCTTTTGTGTTACATGCATACACTGTTTGGCAGGTTAATCTTTTATGTAGTTGTTCTTCTCATATCCATTTCAGCCTATGTCACATCTTACAAAACTTTTTGTTGTATTGAAAACCCTCAAAGAAACAGCCCCCCATTACCCTCTAAAACCTATTAACTTAATAGTAACACATAAAACTATGTACATCTTCAATTATTGAAGCTTTACCCTCCTAATAGGAACAAATGTTCCATACTGACAGCCACACTGATAGACTTGAGTTAACCTGAAAGAAAGGCTATCCATGCTAAGACAAATGGTGTAACCTGTGCTTCAATTAAATGCTGTCTAATTTTATCTTATCTTTAAAGCTCTCCCAGCTGAGTAAACACTTGAATGCTTTAGCAAACATTATCTCCTAGCCATTTCTCTTCATCAGATTGTCTTCTGGAGACATAAGGAGCAGATACAAAATTGCTACTAAGCATACATTTATTTGCTAGATTTGTATTTGCTTGCTCTCTCTTAAAACTTACTAGATCAAACTAAGGACCTTAATCCAGTCCATTCCCCTATGTAAGATGAAAAAAAAATGCTGATTTTTTTTTTATTCAAGCTCTTTTAACCATAATTTTTATTGCAGTGCCTACATTTCTTAAAACTGAACAAGGAGAAAGACAGAAGGGTGAAAGAAAAAAAAATCATGAACACCTGTTTTCATTAGTATCAACATTACACTTAAACTTAACTGAAAAAAAACTTTACTTTATAGCATGCAAAGAAAATTATGCACTACAAAAATAGTACCATTAAGAAAAAAAAAGTTTTACTTGCAGTTTAGTTTCTCCTCTTCTTCCCCTTGCCTATGTAGTTTTCCAAACATTAGTGACATGAAGTAGAACATATGCTTTAGAGTCACCTACAAGTTTAACAGAGTCCAAAAGAGTTTAATATTTCCAGATATTCTTGTTCTGTCATGTTTCATAAATATAATTAATGCTTTGTAATCCCACATTTGTCAATTTCCAAGTTACTGGTTTTATTCCTGTTCATCTCCATCTTCCAAATCCTGTCTCTGCTTTATTTCCAAAATAGTTTCAATTCTTCTAGTCGACTCTTGTGCTTTTTTCCTGTCTCAAGCATTTTCCATTGAAACATTGGAAAAACTTTCACTGGCACAGTCTCTCTGTGTTTTTTATTACCAGAAGGGCAGTAAGCGGAACTCCTTCTGTTTCACAGCTCACTTTTAGTTGGACAAACTGTTATTTCCTCCTTAGTATGTATTTAATCAAAAAACAATTTTGTCTCCTCCAGAGAAGAATATTTTGAATATAGCTAGGTACAGAAGTTTTCATCTCATGCCTGCTTCTCGACTTTCCCTGAATAGTGGAATACATTTACTTGTCTTCTACTTAGTGTACAATGAATAATAATTCTCCACAAACACTCTGCTGTCTCCCACTTTTAGTACTCTGTCTTTCTGCCACAGTTTTGTCAGAATCAACTCCTTCTGCTGGTAGGATTGCATCTTTACTATTGAAGGTCTAGGTTGCTTTCTCATAGCCAGGTTTGGAGCATACACATGATATGCCCTTTCAATTAACTACTCCTGCTGTTTAATGCCAATCCAGTTAATTATTTGTGCTTTTTCTAAATTAATGCAGTCTGTTCCTTCCAGCTTTTCTGGTATAGCAGAAAATCTAAGGTTTTCCCTACGTGCTCTGTCCTCTAATTCTATTATTTTTTTGAAACATCTATTCTTGAGCATTGTCATATTCAGCCAGCCTTTTCTTCATTTTGACATGTAATTTTTTGCAGTTTTATCACTTCTGAATATCTGTTTAAAGCTTCTACCATTTTTTCCAGTGTTTTGTTGCTTATGCTGATGTACTCCATCAGTGTTTTGTTTATTTTAATCAGGTCTGTGTGCAGTTGTCTTATACTTTTATCTGGGTTCCTGGAAGTCATGTCTGGAGCTTTACACTGCTTTTTGCTGAATGGCTGCAGTACTTTCTCTAATGTTTTTCCTCACCTTTTGTACCTGTTTTTCTTTCCAGCCCTTTGTATTTAATTTTTCCTGACATCCAGGCAGTGCACTTACTAAACAGTTACCGAAATTTACCCAGAAATATAAATCCACTGGCTTTCTCTGCTAAGCTTCTGTTTTCACACTGGGAGAGCTAGAATCAAGCTGTTACTAATTGTGTAGCCATTGTGGAAGTCCTCCCTGTTTTTTCTTGATCAAAATACATTTAACAATAACTGTACCTTTGGATTTATCAACTAGCCACCATTGATATTCTCGCAGTATAGAAGTCTTCTTTTTCTGGAGCTTAATCTTGATTTCCCCCATCCCCCTCCCCACTGACAATACTGAACACAATATCCAGAAATTCTTTTTGATTCCTCATAAGAACCACATAACCCCCATGCATACCCCAGTTGTACCAACAGATATGATTGTATTAAATACACTTTCTTTTTATATGACATTTCAAAGAGTCTCCACATAGTTGCCATGCTTTTTTTATTTTTTGTATCTTCTCACCATTAAGAATAACTTCCTTCTTTTCAAAATTATTTATTTATTTTTTTTTTGTTTTTCAAACTTTAATCCTAAAACACTTAGTATCTGGATTTATCAAACCATTGATATTCTCACAATATGGAAGTCTCCTTTTTGTGGAGTTTAATCTTGACTTTCCCAACACCCCCCCCCCAACTGATAATATTCAACACAATTTCCAGGAATTCTTTTTCATTCCTCATTGGAACTGCATAACCCCCATGCATACCCCAGTTTTACCAACACATATGATTGCATTAAATACACCTTTTTATATGACATTTGAAAAGGTCTCCAAATAGTTGCCATGCTGTTTTATTTTTTTCAATCACTTCTCACCATTAGCAATAACTACCTGCTTTTCAAAATTTTTATTTGCTTTTCAAACTTTAATCCTAAAACACTTACTTCTTCCACTGAAAAAACACCCGTCCTATTTAATTGTATCCCCAAAATCACTGCTACCCTATCTAACTCTTTTTCTTCTATCATTACTAATGCTTCTTTCATGCATACCTTATTTTGCAATTATTATAAGGTCATCTGCATAATACATTTAATGATACTTTAACTCCTTCCTATTCAGCTGTGTTCCTAAAACCTTTTCTTTTCTTGTTATTCAAATTTAACCCTACCATTTCTAACTCTTCCACTTTTACTAATACTTCTTTCATTCATATCTAATAGTCTGTGGTTATTATAAGATCACCAGTGTAAGACACAGTTAATAGTACTTTAATTCCTTCCCTTATTTCCTACTCAGGCTCTTCCAAAATACGCTGGCAGCTCATAATTAACTGCATTAATTACTAACATACAGAATTCCATTCATTGAACACCCCTGCTTTACTCTTTTTCTGAACTTGTAGGATATGAAGCTCAAAACCATATGTTCATCGTGTTTCACTGTTGCAGTCATTATACTTGGGTTATCCTGCTGGCAGGCGACCCGTAATCGACCCGAGTTCCAAAGTCTTGGTCCGGCATCGGTTGCTGTCACCTCTTCCCTGATGTCAGTGCTCCAGGGGTATAAAAGTTGCAACCGACGCCATTTTCTTCAGTCTTTCTTGCCGCGTGGTGCCCGAAACATAAGCAGTTTGCAAGTGCCGGTCGGCCAACTCCTGAGATTTTCAAAATTGGATTTCAGAACCGAAGTCTTCAATAAAGCTCAGTACCCCATTGGAGAAACTTTTTCTTGCTCCAGACCGATGTCAGTAAAAGTTAATAATTGTATTTCTTGTGGGAAGCAAATACCTCATAAGGACTTTCACTCTTACTGCATTCCTTGCCTAGGCCCTGACCACGATGTCACTAGTTGTTGGTTTTGTGCTAGATTTAATAAACACACTATTAAACGTCGGTTTGATTTTGCTTTACATTATTTTTTACGAAGATTTAATTACATAATGCCGTCGGAACAACCGATGACCGGAATGTATAAAAAACGCAAAGACAAAGAAAAAGACAGGCATCCGAGGTCCAAAACCGACGACGAAGCCTCTTCTAGACCAGTCGCCGGTTCTCAGTGAGGCACTTTTGCAGCCCCTGACACCCGCTACCTCATAGCCACAGGCCACAACCATCAGCCACGTGGAGACACCGAGGCCTGTGGAAACTCAAGGTATTGGGCCTGCGGAAAATATACCCTCAGATGGGTCTGGAGCCGCTGAGCAGGCACCGGCTTCTGAGGGTGTTTTCAGACCTTCACAGCTTACAATTAAAGCTACTACAGCAGCAAAGGCAAAGTCAAAAACACCATTAAAGACAAAGAAACAAGTGCAGCATTCTCCAGAACAGTCATCCATGCCTAAGAAACAGATGCTTAAAATGGCCGAAGACCTTATTACTTTAATCAGGGGCTCCCATCCCCCTCCTGACAAAAGGCCTAGGCAAGACACTGATTATGATTCCTCTGATCAAGTTTCCATTTCTTCTGATTCTTCTTCTGACCAGGGCTATTCTCTCCCTCCCTATGAGGACTGTGATGCTGAAGAGTCCATTCCTTCAGCCTCACTGCCTGAGGATTACTCTTTTGGGGAAACCCTGCACACCATGAGGGAGCATTTCCATTGGGAGAGCCAGGATTACTCGGAATCCAAGAAAATCTCAGAGGTTTCCTTCTATTGCCTCAGCACAGGCCCTTGGCTATCCCCCCTGTGCTTGATATTGTTGATGATGTTTTTTCTGAATCCAGTCTGTCTCCAGATTCTTTACCCCCTGCACCAGTAAAGCCAGACAGGTACTACAGGGTCCCTGACTGTCATAGATTTCTTTACAAAAACCCCGCTGCGGACCCAGAAACTATTTCTCAGGGTCCAAAAGGGGTTAAAGCTTCCACTGCCAAAAATCCTGTCCCCTCAAATAGGGATTCTAGAGCTCTGGACAGATGGGGGAAAAGTGTACACTTCTGCTACTTTAGCTGTAAGAGCTTTAAACTGTCAATTTCACATGCTTAAATATCAGCAGTATCTCATGTCATTGTTAAAGCAGAAAATGATTACAAATATAGAAGGTCCTGACTGTAAAGAAATGCAGGATTTATTGCATGCAGTTGAACAAGTAGGAAAGCATACTCTGCAATGTGGTTTTGATTCATTAGAGGCTTCTTGTAGAACCACAGTTACAGGCTCAGTTATTCAAAGACATGCTTGGTTGAAAGAACAAAGTTTACCTGACCATGTTAAAATGAAATTATTGGATGCTCCACTACAGCATGATACTTTGTTAGGTGTAAAGGCAGAAGAGGTTTTAAAGAAAATGGAGGATAAAGCAAAGTCAAT
Source organism: Protopterus annectens (assembly GCF_019279795.1). Taxonomy (NCBI): domain Eukaryota; kingdom Metazoa; phylum Chordata; order Ceratodontiformes; family Protopteridae; genus Protopterus; species Protopterus annectens. Next base: position 550,030,083 of record NC_056731.1, read on the forward strand.
GCAAACTGTGAAAGATTTCTTACAGGTTCAGCCACCTAGATTTAGCAGGAACTGGCCTTCAAAAAATTGGTCCTTTCCAGTGTCAGACAGGCCACAAAGAGGCAGATACAGACGCCCAAGAGGCAGATCTCAGCCCCAAGGCTCCTACAGACCTAAACAATGGGGTGCTTCAGCTCCCAAAGGAGGAGAAGACAAATCACAACTTTATAGGAAACAGGCACAATGACTTCCCTCTGCAAATGCCAAGCTCTTACCAGTTGACAGCACCCCTAGGGGGAAAGCTAGCACTTTTCTCAAGAAATTGGCACATGATCACCCAAGACCAATGGGTGTTGAATATAGTTTCTCAAGGGTACAGGTTCCACTTCCACACGCTCCCAAAACCAAAAGGTATGCCAAACCTGCCACAAAACCAATGGGCAGAGGCACAAAAACAGATTGCAGCTCTTCTGGATATGGGAGCTATTCAAAATGTTCCACAAGAAGAACAGGGCCAAGGATTTTACTCACGACTTTTCCTAGTACCCAGAAAGGACAAAGCATGGAGACCAGTACTGGACCCTGTCAATCCTAAATACTTTCCTGGATGTTCCAAAATTCAAAATGTTAACACTACAACAACTCTTGCCCATGCTGGGCAAAGAGGCTTGGCTAGTTACTTTGGATCTCAAGGAGGCATACCTGCACGTCCCAATCGGACAATCGTGCAGAAGATACCTCAAATTTGTAGCGGGCTCAGTGCATCATCAATTCTCTGCACTGCCCTTCGGCTTATCTACTGCGCCCAGGGTCTTCACAAAATGCCTGGCACCAGTAATTGCATTTTGCAGACAAAAAAGAATTCAAATATATCCCTACTTGGACGACTGCCTTATTCAAACAGAGAGCAAGGACATTCTTCTAAAGCACCTGGAGTTTGTAAAAAAAATTACTAATTTGCCTAGGGTACACAGTAAACGAAAAGAAATCAAAACTAGTGCCCTCTCAAGAGAATAATATTCCTGGGTGCAAGCTTAAATACAACTACCCAGATGGCTTATCTCACGCCAGACAAACAAAGGCAACTGACTCATTACTTTCAAATGATGGCAACGACACAGCTCCCTGCAAGAAAAATTCTGCAGGCCCTTGGTTTCATGGCATCTTGCATTCTACTAATTCCATATGCCAAACTGCTGCATATGAGGAAACTACAATGGTATTTAAAAAGTGTTTGGACTCAGCATTGTCACAGCCTAGAGACAATCTTAACCTTGATGCCCTGACTACAACAGGAGTTTCGATGGGGGTCCCAGGCCTGTCACCACAACAAGGGACAGCCTTTCACCTTACTTACAGCCAGGCAGACAATTACAATGGATGCATCGGATTACGCCTGGGGAGCACATATGGCAGGAAAATGTATTCAGGGCACGTGGCCCAAGAAACAAATGCATCTTCACATCAATCAAAAAGAGATGCTAGCTGTACAGAATGCCCTGGCAGCCTTCAAGGACTTAATACATCCAGGACAATTATTAATAAAGATGGACAATACCACAGTTATGTGGTACATAAACAAGCAATGGGGCACACATTCCTACCCCCTATGCAGACAAGCCATGACTTTGTGGAACACAGCACTGACTTACCAGGTACATCTGCAAGCACAATTCCTGCCAGGAACAAAAAATATACTGGCAGACGAACTAAGCAGAAATCTCATGGATCCTCATGAATGGAAGCTAAATCCACAAGTGTTCAACATGATAACAAGGGAATGGGGATGCCCAGACATGGATCTATTTGCCTCCCCTCACAATTGCCAATTACAGAAATTTTGCACAAGGACTTATCACTCTCAAGCATGGAAAGTGGATGCTCTATCTTTCAACTGGAAAAACCTGACAGTCTATGCCTTCCCTCCGATGCCTCTTCTCACCAAACTGCTTCTAAAAGTCAGACAAGAGAGGCCAAAAATGATCCTGATTGCACCAGACTGGCCATGTCAGCACTCGTACCCAATCCTAAAGATTTTGTCCCGAGGCCTGCCTTGGCCTCTACCTCAAATCCCTCATCTTCTGACACAGCAAAACAATCAGATTCTGCACAGTCAACTCAGAACCTTAAACCTGGCAGCATGGCAGATAATGTAGCCACTCAGACTGCACCTCTCTCTAAAGCTGTTATGGATGTAATATTGGAAGCCAGGAGACCCAGCACTATGAGATCTTATGCAGAAAAATGGAAGAGATTCTGTGCTTGGAACCAGGCACAAGGGCTTGACCCACTGGTCCCTAATATGCCTCAGATTTTACAATACCTGACTGAGATGTTGGACAAAGGCCTATCTTTCTCTTCTATTAAAATCCATGCCTCTGCCATTTCAGCTCATTACAATACAGATCTCCCTATTTTTTCACATCCTCTACTATGACAGTACCTCAGAGAGGCAAAGAATATAAGACCCCCTAGTAGAGCACCAGTACCTACATGGGACCTCAATTTTGTTTTAGAAAAACTAACACTCCCTCCTTTTGAACCAGCCAGCACAGCTGATCTAAAATTCTTGTTATGGAAAACTGCTCTGCTCCTAGCAATAACGTCAGCAAGAAGAGTTTCATAGTTACAGGCATTGTTGGCTGTGGAACCTTTCCTCATTTTTCACCAGGACAGGGTTTCTCTAAGGACAAACCCAACATTCATGCCAAAAGTGGTCTCCAATGTGGCCTTAAACCAAACTATTCATTTGCCAACTTTCTACCTAAATCCCCAGAATAAAGGGGAAAGACTTCTGCACTCTTTGGATATACACAGGCAGCTATGATTTTACTTGGACAAAACAAAAGCTTTCTGAAAAACTCAGCAACTGTTTGTAGCATATGCTGCAGGATCACAAGGAAAACCTATTACAAAGCAGACAATCTCCAAATGGATAGGACACTGCATGTTCACTGGTGTATTCTAGGCCAACGACCACTACGGCCCTTATAAGCCTAGCCATGCAACCCAAATATGACTAAGAAATTTGATTTATATAGCGAGTGATTTACTGACTGTCTCTGTCCATCACAGACATAGGTGCCACACCAAATGTGAACTTCCAATTACCCATCAATGTTTTGACTACCTTGGACACACGATGGTCGAAAACCAGGTAACTTTTTACATGAGTTCTCAGATCCCTGACTCTAAAACAACTTTTAGGGGTGCTTTTCGATGAAGTAGTTACCCAGGGTGAACATCTTCCCAAAAGGTAGTATAATGCATTTCTTGGTATTGAGTTTTATGTCATGGTTTTGGCACCAAATGTTACTTTATCTGTCTTAGACCTTTCAGAAGCAGACAGCTAGGCAAAGATCCCCTCTCAGCCTGTATAAAACTGCATACAGAGCCTTTAGGTGATCAGTGGGACAGAGAATGATTTTCATATTATCTTAACTACATGTTGGTCAAAGACCAGACTGCTGTTTACATATGTTCCCAGATCCTTTACTACTGGGCTGACTCTTGGAGGCATTTTATCAGTGGAATTAAGTTGGTTTGACAGTTTCCCTCAACGGATAATAATGCAAAAGGGAATAAAACTGCATTTTTTGGCACTGAGTTAGCCATGGCTTTGACACCAGTCATTTGTATGTCTGCTTCTGTTATGCACAACTTGGCAAATCTGTGCCTAAGGGAATTAGGCCTCATTCTACCAGAGCAGCAGCCACTTCAGCAGCTTTCCTCAGAGGAGTACCAACCAAAGACATTTTAGAGGCTGCAACTTGGAGTTCAGTGCACACTTTTACCAAGCACTACCATTTACCTCTCTACTCTAAATCCAGAGCAGGCTTTGCCACTGCAGTTCTGCAGGGCTTGTTAGCCTCTCCAAATCCAATTTAGACCCAGCCACCCAACCTCAGCTTTGGGATTCTACCCAAGTGTAATGACTGCAACAGTGAAACACGATGAACATAGTACAGTTGTGTACCTACCATAAATGTAGATGTTCGAGTGTATTCACTGTTGCAGTCCTGGTTACCCACCCACCATCCCCCTCCTTGCTGGGACTATTCTGTACTTCTCAACTCTATACAACCTATGTGGTGTATTTGCTTTTAGAAGAAGAAATTTTTTTTAGTGATGTATGCATGGTTGTTTGGCATATTTTTATCTTTACAGCCTTCATATCTGGGGGCACCTGACATCTGGGGCAAGAAAAACTGAAGAAAATGGCGTCAGTTGCAACTTTTATACCCCTGGCGCACTGACGTCAGGGAAGAGGCGACAGCAACCGACGCTGGACCAAGACTTTGGAACTCGGGCCGACTACGGGTCGCCTGCCAGCAGGATAACCCAAGTGTAATGACTGCAACAGTGAATACACTCGAACATCTATATTTATGGTAGGTACACAACTGTACTTTACCATTAGCCTATCCCGTGTATTCTCATAGATTGACTTCAAATCATAATTATGACTATTGTGATTACTGTTACTAAATTATACATTGCTTATTGTGTCACTTCATAACATCTTAATATTTACTACATACTAGTATAATTTCTACTTTTGAGTGCTTTGGCTGCATCATACACCACTACCTTATTGTCTTCATTTTGTCTTACAATGCTGCCTGTGACCTTCTTTAGCAAAACTAACATATTTTTAATTTGCTTCCCTTTTATTGCATACATTATCTCCCAGTACCTTCCTGAATCTTTTCTGTAGAACTTCATGAAGATTTCATAATTCATGTTTCCTAACAAAATAGATCTCGGATTTTTAGTTTTCTTCTGTTTCTCCTTTATTATATGTAAATTTCATAGCACCATGACATCTTTTCTTACATCTTTTAACTTCCTGTAAGCATTCATTTATCACTTGATGAAATAATGTTTTCTGTTATTCACTCAATTCTTTATAAAATACATATTCCGACTCATCTCTCACTGGAACATTATCATTCGTTTATTTCAACACTTTTTTTTCCATTTCTTCCATTTTAATTTCTGTCTAGCCCCTTTTAATCTTTTAGCATCTTTACCTTCCAAAACATTTTTCTTTCTTCTGTTTTCCCCTTCATGTATTTTATTATTGTGCTTCAAGCCACTCATCTTACGTCATATTTCACATTTTCCATAAGTGTTTATTTCCTTAAAAAAAGTCTCAAAATTATATCCTTAACTCTTTTGCCATTTTTCCTCACATCTCTCTCTCTCTCTTCCTCACACAAACATTATATTCCCATTTTTCTAACCTCTCTTCACATTCTTTTATACTCTTGTTATATTCTTTTTGTTGTTTCCTTAAATCTGTGTCTACTATTAAATACACTTTTTTATTTTGAATTGCATATCACCTTCCATTCTTACCTTCTCTTATTATCTTATTATCTCTTATTATTGTCTGTATTGTATGATCTGTAAAACAAGCTTCCAACTTTGTTGCACTTCATGCAGTCCTTTTGATAATATAGCAATAGCCAATGACTGTGTGTGGCATATTGAAGATTTACACACGGTTGGTATAAGTTAATGATGAGGGCAAAGCCCAAGAGTTTAAACAAAGGCAACCATAAGTAAATCTTCAATATGTCACACCCAGGAGCTGGCTACTGCTATTATACAATGACATTATTTAAGAAGAAAATTGATTAACATTTCTTAAATAATGTATTTGTATAATGGCGTTGTGGTGTTCCTCTTTCTTTCCATATCCTGGGGCTTTCTTGATGTGCTGTGCATGCTTACACAGTACATCAGTGCTTTGGAAGGAAGCAACAGAGAAAGGAAGATCTCAGTTATTTTATTTTTATTTATTAAAAAAATAGTTTGAAATTTGGGCAGTTCAGAGGTACAAGAGAGACAGGGCAGAAATCCAAGGAAAATTGGGTACGTTTCCTTAGTTTTGCATAATGTACCTGATTGTCCTTGTATTTTTGCTGTTCTGTCTCTATTGCATCTCTGAACTATCCATATTTCAAACGTGTTTTTTTTTTTTTTTATAATTTAAATCAAGAAAACTGGAAAGCCCCATAGCATTTATTAATAGAAGAAAGCCTGGCCAACTGGACTTTTTTCTATTGGTATATGCTTGATTTTACAATGGGCATGCTAGTTGGGCTGACCAATCAGTGTGCACATTGGTTTAATGTTAATGGCCAGTCATTGTAAAATTAAGCAGTAACCCATGCCTGGGTGTGGGTAATGCTGGATTTACCCACGGTTGGTGTGGTTTGGTGACGAGGGCGAAGCCCGAGTGACCAAAAGACAACTGTGGGTAAATCCAGCTTACCCACACCCAGAAGTGGGTTATTGCTATTGTACAATGATATTATTTAAGAAAAAAAAAACTTTTCTTAAATAATGGCATTGTATAATGCCTCCGTGCTGCCATTCCGCAGCTGTCTGGTATTCTGCGGCAGATCTGATGTACTGCGCATGCGTATGCTTACGCAGTATATCAGAGCTGTGGGTGGAAGCAATGGAGAAAGCAAGATCTCCGTTGCTTTTTACAAAGTGTCTCACTATGTTAAAGGAGTTTAACATAGCGAGACAGCTTTAAAAAAAGCAATGGAGAATCTCTGTTGCTTTTTTTAAAGCTGTCGCACTATGTTAAACCCATTTAACATAGCGAGACAGCTTTAAAAAAAGCAACTGAGAAAGGAAGCTCTCCGTTACTTTAAAAAAAAGACATACTTATGGAAAAAGTCCGGGCGACCGGACCTTTTTCCATTAGTATAAGTCTTTGATTTACAATGTGCACGCTGACCAATCAGCATGCACTTTTGGAATATTAATGGGGAGTCGTTGAATAATAATCAGTATCTCTTTTAGTATTCCCTTTCATTTACGTATAGTGCCTCTCCTACTGTACATGTAACTTCCTGAACTTAATCTTCTTTCTACATACTTTAACTTCCTGAGTGGTCTGTTGTCTTCTTCCAGACTTTTTTTTTTTGGAAATTACAGTCAAAATCTGAGACTTTTTAATTTTATCACTTTTACTTTCTCCCTGTACTGTGCATGTGTATATAGCTACTTAAATTGTCCTGTTTAACCTTGCCTTACAGATCAACATCCTTCCTGCAATCTCTACTATTTACATGAAGTTCATTTGTATTTTTATTTTTATCCTAATTGCTGTCTCTGAACAGGGATCCTTCCCAAAACTACATACTGCCTATTTCCACATAATTTCTTCATTTGTTTTCTATTTGTAAGTTTCAAGAAACTTGTAACTTCCAAACATATCTGCTTCTATACACTGACACCATTGATATTCCTGCCTCGTCTTTAATCTATTTACATTCAGGGATAAACTGTTTGCTGTTTCCTTTCCTGTTTTCATACTTCTTTGCATTTCAATCTGCAGCTTTCTTTTCTATACAGTATTACTAGTAGAATTAGCTTCTTCATCTACCTGTATGTTATTACCTCCGTCATTGCTTCCCAGAGCTTCATACTGTTTCTTCACTTCAATTTTAAACATATTTCCCCTTCTGCTGCTGCTTCTACTGTCACACTGTCCCCTCACTTATATTCTCATTTAACATTAAACAATTTTTTCATGTATAGGATCGTAGGAGATTACTAGGCTATTGACCCAGAGGTCATTTTAAGCCTCTAATTGCTGCAGGTTCTTAGTACGATATATACCAAATTGGTGTTATACTCAATTATGAGTTGGATAAGTGCTGAGTATGGGGGGGGTTATAACTTCTTTTGCTCTTTAAATTTTGAGGTAAAAGTGTACTGTTTGTGCATTAACATTTGTGTTCTTTTAGCTGGTTTGGAGCAGTGTAAGTGTGTGTGCTTGCTAACACTTTAGTGACAACTTACCTTCCAGACTGACTCCCCCTAGCTACACTTAACGCTTCTTTCTTCACAGGAACATAGATCCTCTTACCCGTCTTTTGGTTCCTCCTCCTGCTTGCTCTTCCTAGGATAAAGAAAACTGCTAGGCAGCCCTTGCCAACACTGTGGGCTCAGTCAGTGCCTCAAATGCTGGTGGGCCATAGGTTGTTCCTTGGTATACTGACTGAGTACTCCAGAACCCTATGGCATAGTCCCTTCCACCACTATGGATCAGGGGTTAGCCACATCATCTGCAGCTGTTCAGGTGCCCTTACTGGATTCTGTGCATACACAAACTGGATATTTTATTTCTTTATTTATTGATTTAACATTTGTTTACTAGGAAAGTCCAACTGGCACAGAGCCCATTTTCAGTAGAGGCCTGGGGAGAAACTCTCCAGATGCATGTTTTTGGAAAGTGGGAAGAAATCTGAGCACCTGGAGGAAACCCACATGAATGCAGGGAGGACATGCACGCTTCACATAGAAGGCATTCCAGCTGGGAATTGAACCAGAGAACCTCTTGCTGTGATGTGACAATGCTTACTGCTGCACCACTGTGCTGCCCATGTTTTTCAAGGAAATGTACAGTCCCTGCAGGGGCTTCTGAATCCTAATCTTTCCACTTCTCCAGTTAGATAAGCTGTGGTAATCTGCCTATATAGCTTAGACTACTGCATCATTGATTTATACTGAACATAGTACAGTTACGTAAGTTGAACTTTATTATAACAGCAGATATTCAATGAAACCTCTAATACAGTATTCACACTCTCCATCCATCCCCCTTTTCTATAGATATAGTTATGTTTTTAGATAAAGTTGTCTTTATTTATTTGACATTTGTTTACCAGAAATGTCAGACAGGACATAGAGCCCATTTTCAGCAGAGGCCTAGGGAGAAAGGCTCCAATATCCGGGAGTTTAATATATGTACAGTAAAATACAATTTGTAATACAAATGTGATGACACAAGAGACAGCAGTGCAATGTTTACATAATACAAAGCAGATGCAGGAAAAACAACAGTACAGCATTTGCATTTATAAGTATTTTCAGTTTCCTGTATCTAGCTAGTTAATATTAGTATATTTATTCCACTTTTACAATTTGAATATTGCTTTCTTACAGAAAGAGCTAAGATTAGACTTTGCAGATGAGGCATTATTAAAAAGGGATGGAGGGCATAGTGGAAAGTATAGAAGATGGGAAGAGTGTTAGGAAGATGAAAGGAGAGGAGAGGGATAGTAACAAGAGGAAGAGAAAGAGAAGAGGATGACTTCAAATTCCTAACTTTGCTTTTTTTTGTGTGTGTACAGCTGCTTTCTTCTCCCTTTGAAGCTTGGGCTACAGCAGCTGAGTGTGTGGTTTGTCTGTCTGTGTTTGTGGGGGGGGGGGGGGCTACGAATGTGAATGACTGGATGACTGTTACATCCTTGGCATAATATAACCCATATAGCTAAGGCTACTGCAGCAGTAATTTCACTGAACACTTGCTTTTTATGGTAAGTGCAGCTTACAAAACTGTGCCATCATCCTTCGCCCAAGCTGATGGCTGAAGATGTAGACATCCCACAAGTGTCTCATGTCTGGTTTAATCTTAACAAGTGAGTGATGGAGGATGGCATCCTTAGGGAGTATGGCTTGATGCCAGTACTGGGAATAACACAGGCCTCCCTACTCTATGTTGACCTTAGGAGGAGCATGCTGCTATATGGGTTCTGTCTTGCTGGAGACTCTGTGAATCCTACCTGGTCACCTGGCACTAGAAAGTGAATGATATCATACCTAGTGCTTGAGGGGATGCCATTTGACACCCTCCCCCTCATGCCTCTATGAGGAGCCTGGGGAGCTGGTGATCATTGACTCTAACATGGCAAGGATAAATCCTCCTCCAGAGACTCTGAGGCTCATGAGAGCCAGTACTGAGTGGCCATATAGTCTCATTCCTCAGGCATGTTTTAATCTGTATTTATTAACAGGATAAGTGGGCTGGTCACTGGAATCTTTTCAGTAACAACCCAAGCCATAAGCAGTTACAAGCTTAAGACCAATGTAGGAAATAATATGGACATTTAAATGCTTGAGTGACACAACATTTCAGTAATTTTAAGTGAGTGTATTATTAGTGCAAGCAAGACAATATAGAGGATTGTGATCGGGTCTGTGATTATTGCCAATTTATGTATCCGAGATAATGGATGTCAAGAAATTAAATTCTAGAGTGGAGCAAAGTGAAGGTCAAAAGGTGAAGTTCTTTACATTTATGTGGAGAACACATAACAGTAGAGTTATAAATGGAGAGTCCTTATATTTTTGGTAGGGCATGGAGCCTTAGCTCTTCATGTCACCATTTATGAAGAAGAATTATGATAGCATGAAGCATTTTACAACTTTGACAAAAACATTAGTGCTGCTACACAGACGGGCATAAGCAAAATGCCCCTAAGATGGTTAACAGGTTTAAAAATGAAAAACACTTGTCATACTTACAGGGCTAGTTTAATAATTAAACACTGTCATATATGTGAAACTTCATCAGAACTAAAATCACAATCCAATGGATGAAATTTAAATATACATTGAAGCAAATCACATGATAAACAGTCACATGATTAACAAACCCAAACATTGTCATAAACCATTAAAACATTTAAAATGTTCATTTCCCAGCTGGCAAAGATTTCTAAAAATATTTAAGGTTAATATAATCACTAAATCCTAGAAATGTTAATACACTGAGAGACAACTGCCACCATAACTCCTAAGTAATTCCCACTCCTCCATGTACATAACACAAAATCTCTAAAACGCTAAATAAAAAAAAAATTATTAAATTGGCGCATGTAATACTGTGCTTAACCCACAGTGTTCTTGCTAATTTTTGCTTCTTACATCTGCTGCATGTTCTTGTATTCATTCACAAAGTCTGCACTTGGTTTTGCCTATGTAAAAGACGAGTGCAACTGTTGCATTATACAATGTAAACGAAACCCTTGGTTTGACAATTCAAATATTGTTTAATATATACCTTTATTTGCAACTGCTGTACAAAAATAAGATTTTCTGGGTTAATTTATTTGCAGTGTATGCAAAGAAACACTCCCACTATATAAATATTTTGTGTCTTTCTACAAAAATCATTGGCTTTAAACAAACTTTAAAGTTCACCTCTTATTTGTATGTGAAACTTGGTGAATTCTGTGATACCTAAAATGATCTTCCAATTTGTTTGGATAGCTTCTTTAACATTTATGTTGTCTAAACTTATAGGAACATAACAATTTGCACTGTCTTTGTATCAGATCTTTTCATGTGTTTCAAACCTGCAGTCAAAATGGGGTTAAAATGACTGTCTTTTACTAGTGACTCTCCACAGTGCTAAAATCTGTTGCTGATTTGTATCCTGTATCTATAAAATATTTCGGCTAAAAAAAAAAAAAAAAATCAGCCTCTTTTAAAAGGTCCCCCAAATCTGATTTAAACCTTGATGCCATAACCAGCTACCCTTTAATTACATTGTGCTTCAGAAACCTTGGGAGTAAACTCATAGCAAGTACATAATTATTCATGAAAATAAGGTTCCAATACGCCTTACTTTCAAATGTGTTCATCCCTACATCCATTCTTACTGTGATATCTAAATAATTAATGGTGTTACCAAAATCACTGACAGTGAACTAAAAGATAGCAAAACAAAATAGGGGCTGCTGCTATAAAAACACTGTTCCCATTGAGCTAAAACTAAGTTTGCTAAGGTGGGTGCTGCCGTGAGTTTGTTCATCATGTCTGTCTAGCACGTGTTTTGCTCCAGCATACGTTTAAATGTGATTCGTTTGACTGGGTTTTTAGTTTTAGTGAAGGTCATCTATATTCTTTAAACAAAAGCATTTAACTATTAAACTAGTCATATAAGTACAAGTGTTTTTGTTTTTCATTTTTGGTGCTGTTACACTGGCTGAAGTTTGAACACCTTAGCTCGTATAGACAGGCCACACTGCTATACTTTTTTTCCCCTTGTGTGCCAGTAAATTGTTTACCAGCTTTTCAGCCTGTGAACATCTTCATATGCTGTTTATGCCATATCAATAGATAATGTTGCACCAGTTTCTAAGCAAGTTTAACATCATTACTATGTGGTTGCATGGATTTCCTCCCACATCCCAAAGGCGGTGGATTGGACACTAAATTGGCCCTAGGCGTGAGTGCGTGCATGTGCGTGCCTTCTGTGGAAGGTTGGGCACTGGGCTGGCAACTCGACACCGTAAAAACTCCACTGCCAATCATGAGCGGACAGGTTATCTGCTGTGGCGACACCTAACTGGGAAAATCTGAAAGAAGAAGAAGAAAAGAAGACTATCTGGTGGTAAGAGTCCAGCATTAGTATCCGACTGCTAGTGAATTTGGCTTACTTTCCATAAAAACGATTCTACATCTAATAGTTGTGGTATTAAATGTTTTGTTCCTGCGTGCCATGAACATGTTCTATTTCACAGTAACTAAAACACAGTATCTGACACCAGTCTACTAGAACTGTTATATTTTATACAAAATGTTTTTCTCCCAACCTGTTTTGCCCAGCTCTACATATTTTTGTATGTTGTGTGCTGTTACTGTTGCACTTCATTTTTGACTGACGAGTAACATATTAAGTATAATTCCATGTGAGAATTGAAACACTGGTATTAATTCCTAGGCTGTGTGTTATATGAAACTTTTGGCAAATCTGTATAAAAGTAATGTTCATGTGATATAGGCAGAGCAATCCTTTAGCAATGTTTTTTTCTTGAAGTTTGTTTAGTTATTTTCTGTCTCTTACTACTGTCTCAAAAGTACTATTTTTTATATTGTATTACCTTTTCTTAATGATTGAAGGTGATATTAAAGCTACTGAATCTTCCCTTTTAAGTGCTTTAACATTCCACCTCTACTCCATGCCTTTTTTCGCCCATACTGTGCTCTGTTGAGTATCTGTCTCCTGTCCCTGTGAACCACCCATTCCAGTAGTCCATTCCAGGGGTGAGTATCTTTTTGTCTGTCTGTGAAAAGAAAAATACCTTTGGAAGTCTGCTTAGTAGTTAGTCAATAAAACAAGCTGCTTACAGCCCCTCTATCCGTATCTGTCTGTCATGTTCAGAGTGCCCCCTTAACATATTCCTGACATGATCATTAGAACCAGTATCATGTTCCCCATAGCTCTTCTGGTATCAAGTGAGGAAAGCACTAGCCCCTCCTCTAATCTCTAGTCATAATTCTTCCTCTCAGCATTCTGAAGCATTATGGCAGTTTTCCTCTAGATGCCTTCCAGCAACAACATGATGTACTTTTCCTTATGTAGCCTAAGGCCCTGTAGAATGGAAACATAGACACTTTGTTTCTGAAATCTAGGCCATTGAAGATATAACCTAACATTCAGTTTGCTGCTGCCACCGCTCTCTCTCTCTGTTCTTCCTGTGGTCCTATTGAGGTGTAATTGATGCCTCCAGGTCCTTTTCCTGCTGTCTCAGCATCAGTTGTACATCTCTGAGGCAGACCCTTGAGGGAGAATCCCTTATTTTCCTTACTGACTTCCTTTTTTTTCTCAAAGTCATTTGTTGTGTTATCTGAGGATTATGATGGGGTTGCCAGTTGTAACTGCATTAGAGACATGGATGCTAAGAAATTTTCCTTGAGAGCAAAGCTCAAGAGGTGAATCTTGGCATTCGTGTTGAGAACAGAATTTCAAGTTACGATCGGCAGTCTGATCTAATTCTTTGTATTGCCTGGAGGTTTGTCTGACCCTTATGTTAGTAGCTACAGAAAAATTAAAAAAAAACAAAAAAAAAAACAAAATGTAAAGTATTGTGTTGGTTTTGAAAGCTGGTAATATAGCTGTGAACCGCAGTACGTCTTTGCCATTCCTGTGTAAAGGAAGCAGCTGGTTTCCAAATACATTTTACTAAGTATAATGTAGGCAGCAGACAGAAACAGAACTGAAATGAACCAGTTTCTTCTGCTGGTGTTATTTTTACACTGAAATATGAATTAAATGAAACTTGGTTCAGTGCCAGATGCAATTTTAACAGGTTAGGGGGGGTGCTTAAAGAAGGTCTATATTATATGCTCGAAGTTTTAAAACTTTGACGCTCATATAATCAACACTATATGAGCAAAGTTTTAAAGCTTTGAACATATAAAAAAATAATTAAAATAAAAACAACCTACCTGAACGCTATGAGCAGGGGGGCAAGCCCCCCTGCACCCCCAACCTCCTGCTACTTAAATATACCAACTCTGAGATCGCACTACAGTGAAGTGAGATCACCATACGGAATATTTCCCTTTACTTCACTGTAGTGTGATCTCGAAGTTGGTATATTTAAGTAGTGGGGGATGCAGGGGGGCTTGCCCTCCCTCCTCAGAACATTCAGGTAGGTTGTTCTTATTTTTATTTGTTCAGAGATTTAAAACTTCGCTCATAAAGTGTTTATTATATGAGCATCGAAGTTTTAAAACTTCGAACAAATAATATAGACCCGCTTAAAGGTTATTAATCACACTTCTAAATGTTAAGTCCTGAACCTATATCATTTAACTGATATTTGAGTTTAATAGCAGTATGTGCACTACTAGAAAAATAAAGGCTAATCATATTTTTCTGTACAGCATGCATTTTATACTTTCATCTTATTGGTTTGCAATGCTGTGCATTGATTAATAAATAGATACATGCAGATGCAGATAGACATAGATACAGACATGCATGCATGTATACAAACCATGCAGAATCTTGTAGTAAATGGCTTGTTGTGAGAATGCACATTGCTTCCATGGTAGTTCAGCCATGCCATTCTTCAGAGAGAAGGGAGCACTGAGAGATTAGCCTGGATTTTATTTGTGCATTTTTGTATATATTTTGTTTAGCTATGCAGTTAGTAATTTTCAGTGAATGCCCATGGAGAAACTCTACTTATCAGAGAATAACTTCTTAAACTAAATACAGCAGATGAGATACACAGACAGTGGTAGCATGGTGCATATTGGTGCAAGTCCTTTACACTAATCTGTGCTTGCTGAAATCATAGTGCGACTCAGCAGTCACTTTGTGAGTAGTGTGCGAATAATGTAAGTTGGTGTAAAGAACTTAAATTAATTTATATCAGTGACTCAAGTCATCATTTCACTATCCATCTATTTCACAGTTTGAAAGGCTGCATAGAGCTAGGCCAGCTGCATGCCATAATTTAGGACACATAGGCCATGTGGATTTAGAAGGTAAGAGCAGCTATTCTCCTTATCTTCTGTAGGATGTTAATTTTCATCTTTTGATGCAGGGAGGGGACTAGCTGCTCCTCTGGGCACTGTGCCAGAACTTGGATCCATCCTTGCGCCTTCTTTTTGCAGTTTGCTTTACATACGTTTATACAGTGGTGTAATGCACACTAGCCCCATCATGGTAACAAGGCAGTGTCCCAACTCACTTCATAAGAAAGGTCTAAGAAGTATATCTGAAGTGCTTATTTTGATGTGTTAATGTAGAGGAGAACAAATGTTTAAAAAAATCAGACTTTGCTATGAACTACGTTGCATAATACATTGCTATTGCTTTTTCTTAGTGTAGCTCTGTGTTACATCCATATGTAGTTTTAATAAGCAAATCAGTTGCAAACAACTCCATATAATTCAGAATTTACAGTACTGAATTTATAGTATTTGTCTGCAGAATAACTATTTTGCATTTAATGATTTACTTTATCATTAGTTAAATAGTACCACAATGGGGGACAGCTTTTGCCTGCTCTTATACTAATTTGTTAATTAATGGGACTTTATGAATCTGAATATCTTTACACCTTTGTTTTTTTTAGTAGCATACTATAAAATATTGTTGATATATTGACAGTTGGATTATTTTGAGTGCAGGGTGCATAGATGCGGTACCTGATTTTCTGGCCTCTATTCATAATAATAGTTATAAATTGAAATTGGATGGTAGTTATGGCACTAATCAAGTTGATTACTTGGATATTGCTTTGTTTTGGAAACATCAAATAAACTTTTAAGTCTTTAGGAAACATACAGGTATCAGTGAAGCTCTTAATTAGATCACTGTTACAGTATTCTTTACTTCAGGGACTTTATTGTCAGGCGTTCCATCTGTCTGGACAGTCTTGAGTGACTCAGGTTCATCTTATGCAGCGTAGCTTACCCAGAGCCACAGAACTGTGTGCTAAAATAAGAGGGAGTGTATGCTCTCACCATATTCAGACCTTCTTGCCACAGTTTCTGCATGCAAATGGCCATGTGTCAGCATACAGTTAGTGTATTCATTCTCCTGATATAGCTGCAGAACTCAGGCAATGATAAACACCCTTTTGGGGATGTTTTTTATTGTTCTAAATTTGGTCTTTTGCTTATTACCTAGTAGCTTATGTCAATAAAAAAGGGCATGTGCAACTGGTAGAGTCAGATATCTTAACAGAAACTTCCATACTAGTTGTATCTTCTGTTTTAGAGCAGAACACAATGCCCAGGCCTACAGCACCTGTAATGGTTTCCTGCTTATGACCTTTTGTAGCCATTTGCATATGTTAGGTCTTTTTAATCAGAAATACATTTTTTGAGGAATTGAAGCATTCTACCAATATATTCTTTCTTACTCTTGTGACCCTTAAGCAGAGGAATAAACCTAGTAAGGAAGGGGATGCTGAAGCTTTGTTCCTCCTGGATGGTCAAGCTGAAGTAACCATCTTTGTGGAGGTACAGTTGCAGCCCTGAGAGTAGCTGTCCATTTTTTCTTGGCCCTCTGGCATTGCCACTTTGGAGGCCACTATGGTAGAGGACAAGAGCACATCAGATCAGACCAGTGATGCACATGAGGCCTCCCCTTCACATAATCAAGACTGGCAGGGAAGAGACTTATATTATTCTTACCTAGGGAAAAAAGGGAGTCTACAATGTTTTAATAGATGAAGAAGGAAAGTTTGGTATGGAGAACTGGTAAAAAAAAAAAAAAAAGCCCCCCATCTCAGGTCTTCTGGTAAAAGGAAAAGGGAACCTTCCTCAGATGACGATGACATTTAGCGAGGACTCTGATCAGAAAGGTTGACACTACTCTTCACAAATTTCTATCCTTATTGGTTTTGAATCTGATGCTGCAGGTTCTCCTTCTGAGGGAATTTCATGCAAACAGACTGTCTCCAGAATGAAGGAATTATTTAAATGTGAAGGTTATGATATCCAGAAAATATATTATGAACTGCTTCACATGGAAGTTCCTAAACCTGTGACCATCCCCTCCCAGTACTGAGGTCTTGAAGGATGCCTTTGCAGCTGCCTTTCAAGATTCTCAGTCCTTTCCCCAAAGAAACCTAAAACGTTTTATAGAATGTAGGACAGTCACAGGTACCTATACAAAATTCTAGTGTCAGTAAACCCTATGAAAGGTGCCAAGATTTTTCCATCCCCCAGCTCTCTCCCTAGTGACAAGGAGAGTAGAGCATTGGATAGGTTTGGTAAAAACATTTAAATCTCAACCCAAACCTCAGACAGTTTTTCCTTTAGGGCATTAATTGTCAAACTTGTATGACCACATTGCAGGAGAAAGTGGGAAAAGTGTCAGGTGCTGATCTTGGGTCAAACTCTCTGAGCTTTTCCAAATTGCCACTTGGGTAACCAAACACTGTGTAAGATGTAGCTATAATGCTATTGATACAGCTTCCAGGGCTGCTGCCTCTAGTTCTGTAATCAGAAGACATGCTGGTTAATGCACCAGGCTTTACCTAGAGATGTCAAAATCCAGTTGCTCAATATCTTGATATGGAAATATTGTTTGGGGGTGAGATAGCTACGTTGTGTAAAAA
Source organism: Protopterus annectens (assembly GCF_019279795.1). Taxonomy (NCBI): domain Eukaryota; kingdom Metazoa; phylum Chordata; order Ceratodontiformes; family Protopteridae; genus Protopterus; species Protopterus annectens. Next base: position 550,047,749 of record NC_056731.1, read on the forward strand.
AATGGATGAAAGATGTAAAATTTGGCTGTGACAGAAGTAGCTTTTTCTCTCCCAGTTCCCCAAGTATAAGGTTAACTACTCTCCAAAGCCTAGCCCCTTTTAAAGGAAACCGAATAAACCTAAATAACATAAATGTAAGAAAGGGGCAATAATCCTGGAGGGGTGCAGTGGTCCTCCAGTAAGAGAAGCCATGTTGACTTTGTGGCCTCCACCAATCCGCTCCTATCCTCCTCCTTCCCTTCCTGGCCTCTCCTGCCCCACCCAGAAAATAGCAGTAAACCAGCCTGCCTACATCCATGTTTGGGAAGACATCGCAATAGATTCATAGGTGCTAAAGGTTGTAAAGGAAGGTTTATAGGTAGGTACTAGGCTATTGGCCCTAGGGCCTATATAAGCATAGCCAAATGGTACACTGTCTTTCGCCACCCAAGAAAATTATTTTCCTGTGCCCCTGTCGAGCAGAGCCACAGAAGTGATTCCCGGGGTGAATTTCCTATCTCCCATCCAATCATCAAGATTTTTCTTGAAGAATGCTAATGATAATTGTTTGATATAGATAGGTAGTTTGTTCAAGGGTATGGGAAGTCTCTGGGACAGGAATCTATCCCTCCAGCATGCTCTGTTTATTGTGGTGACAAGGTTTAGGTCCCTAGAGGGTGTAGCTCGGAGGGATTGATTGAGGCTGGTAATCCTCTTTGTGAGGTTCTGTGGCCTTTCAAGTTGTTGTATATGTCTTGAGGTACATACCAAAAGGGGTGTTGTACTCTATAATGGGTCTAATGAGTGACAAGTAGAGGGAAACAGTGACCTCTTTTTTTCCTGGATGAGAAACCTTTTTTTATTGAGGTTTGCCATATAGAAGGATTTCCGGACTGCTGTGGCAATGTGCTTATTGAAGTTGCGACTACTGTCCACCTGTGTCCCAAGGTCTCTTATCACACTTTCGGTGTTAAGTAGACTACTGCCTATGTGGTAGTTCATGAGTACAGAGTTTTGCCAAAAGGGATGACAATGCACTTTTTGGCATTGAGCTTGAGGCCATGACATTGACACCAGGCATCTGTCTCAATGAGACCCTTTTGTAGGATGTCCACATCATTAGGAATTTTGATTATGGCTTCTAGTTTGCTGTCATCTGTAACCTTCATTAGCCAAAGACCTTCTGTGTTAGCCTGTACTTCAGAGAAGTAGATACCAAACAGGAGAGGACCCAGGACTGAACCCTGTGGTACTCCACTTGTCACTGGTCTGAAGTTGGATTTGGAGTCTGCTACTTTCACAGTGTGGGTTCTGTCAGTGAGTCAGTTGGCAACCCATCTTGTGACATAGGGATTTTTACCTAGTTTAGTGAATTTATCTATAATTCCAGAGTGGGGGATGGTGTCTAGACAGGCTGTGTGAACCACCTTACCCTCCTCTACGGCTTTGGTGACCACTTCAAAGAAGTCTATCAGGTTTAGGAGACATGATCTACCTTTTACAAACCTGAACTGGGTAGGGTCCAGAGTTTGGAGGTTACTGATTTCATTGTTACATTCTTCAGTCCCCCCCCCCAATCCCATAGGTATCTCTCAAACATCAGGGTAACAAGGACACTGATACCTGGATATCTGCTATCATTTCAGAGATGTTACACCAGGGAATCATTTAGGTAAGAGGCTCTGCTCCAGGCTCATCCTAGTCTCCAAAAAGGAGGGAAACTGGAGACCCATCACGGACTTTTCAAGGCACAGCACCTTCACAAATTTCCCCAAATTCAAGGTAATTACTCTGCAGGCTGTGTTGCTTCTTCTGTACTCAGATGTGTTCTTGGTCACCATGGACCTAAAGAAGGCCTACCTGCTCATCCTTGACCACAAAATTTACAGATACTTTCTCAGATTATTAGCTGGGGATTTTCAGTATCGTTTTACCTCCTTGCCATTTTATATATCTATCACGCAAGTGGTTTTCACAGAATATTTGGCCACAGCCATCACATTCTTCCCATTGAAGAGTATCCACATTTACCTTTATTTTGGTGCCTGCTTGATTCAAGGAACTTCCAGACAGGAGGTGATGACAGCCCTGGATTTTACAGTGAAAATGTTTCAGCGATCAGGGTTCACCCTTTGCAGAAGATGGCATTTCTGGATTCCCTGCTGGACACCTACGCACAGACTACCTTCCTCCTACCAGAGAAGGTGGAGAACTACCATATTTGTTTCTAAGAACTGTCAACCAAGACCAAAACAACAGCCAGGGAGCTCCCACATATTCTGTGATCATGACCTCCAAATCTTAATGATTCCACTAGTCATTCTCTTACATGTGAAAACTGCAGTGGTACTTGAGGTCTGTGTGGACCCAGCACATCCCACCCTTTAGACCAACATATCCTCTTTCTACCTATCATATCAAGGGAAATGAATTGAGGAATGACACAGGTCAAGCTTGATGCAGGTGTACCCTTAACCTGGGAACCCCCCCACACACACACACACACACAGTTCTTGTACACAGATGCCTCCGATTTTGCCTAGTAAGCTTGCTCCCAGGGCCTCAGTGCACAGGGCTTGGGAGATCACCATCAGAGGAAAAAACATGTAATCTCAAAATAGATGTTTTCTCTCAGCTCTGAAAAAGTAGGACCTTGTAAGTGGTGACAGACAATACCATTTATCTGGTAGATGAAAACGTAGGGAGGGACAAGATAAGACCCACTGTGTATGTTAATTACAGCAGCTTCAGAAGTGGCACTCCAGTACAGCATTCTTCTAAAAGTAGTGTACATCCCCCCTGGACTAAGCTTTATAACAGGCAGGCTTAGTAGGACCAAAACAGACCCTCACAAGTGGATGTGACACTGGAAGGTCTTCATACAACTAGTACACAGATGGGGTGTTCCACTGACTGATCATTTTGCTTCAAGATAAACAAACAGCTAAGACTGTTTTGCTCCAGGATTCCCTGCAGGGAAGGCTTGGGTCACAGACTCCTTTTCCATAATGTGAGCATGACACTTCCGATTTACCTTTACCCTCTTCACCTTAATTACCAGGGTTTTTCAAAAGCTGAAGAAAGATAACACAGGTTATACCTGTTAATAGAGGTGGCAGAAGGATTCCACCAGACAATCAGATGTGGTAGACCTACTGTCCCAGGGGAAAAGGAATCAATCATCAACACCAATCTGCAGACTTTGACGCTAGCAGTTTGGATGACTGGGTTTAATGATCTCCTGCTACCAGTATACTGAGGACATGCTCAAAATATTCATGAAATCTAGGAGACTTACCATGAAGAGGTCTTTTATCTCGAAGTAAGGTAGAGTTTCCTCCTGCTGCCAAACTACTATACTGACCCCATATGTGCAGGGCTGCCCCGATCCTGAAATAATGGAGCGACTTGCTTAACGTTGGTTTAGCCTACACCTCCATCATCAGCTATTTCAGCTTGTGTGCCTTAGGATCCTCCCTCATGCAGGATACCCCAAGTTAAATTATTTCTCAAAGGAGTCTTACATATTCAGCAGCCAAGAAAAAGAATGGCAGTCCGCTTGGACCAGAAGTATGTACCTGAAAAGCTAACCCAGGTTTCTTTTGAGCCAGCAGTTAAGATTCCTTTGAAATCCCTCTCTTGGAAGACATCCCTTCTAGTAGCCATAACCTCAGCCAGGAGATTTTGGAGCTGCACACAGTGGTGTGCATTCTTCTCTTTTTGATTTTCCATAGGGTCAGGGTAAGCCTTAGAAGTAACTCTTCCTTTATGCCAAAAGTAGTCTGTGTTCATCCTCAAACAGACCATTCACCTACCAGCCTTTTTCTTCAACCCTCAGAACAAGAGAGAAAAAATTCTGCCATGTCTGAGAATACAAAGGCAGGTCAGGTTTTACATGACAGGAGTGTGGACTTCAGGAAAATTAAGCAGTTGTTGTTTTCTGTTCCTATTAAGACAAAAATAATAAAAAGTTTGCATTGACTTTGTGCACAGTATTCATTACTATTAAGAAAAAAGGCCAATCAGTACCAAAACAGACCATCTCCAGATGGCTCAGCCATTCTGTCAGTTTCTGCTACCACAGCAAATGGCACAATCTGTGTGGCCCAGAGAAAGTTCACAGCATGAAGGGGTTTATGTTACTTTATCGAAATTTTACTTTGTCAAAATTCATATTGTCAAGACCACATGATGGACAACTTAAAATATTGAAAGCTAAGTAAAAAAATGGAAATGGAGTTTCTTCCAGGGGGAAAGCCCCCCTGCTAATTTTATATACTATTTCAGCGATCACTATGCAGTAGGGAAAAGGCTACATTCCTTGAGCCCCACTGTACTGCGACCTCCATGCAATTCCGTTCCCTTTGTTAGTTTTCGATATTTTAAGTTATCAATCATGTGGTCTTGACCATATGAATTTCGACAAAATAAAATTTCAGTAAACTAACATAAACCCAGCAGCAACCACATACCTCTCAACTGTACAGATTTTTGGAGGAATGCCCCTAGCCTGTTCTTAATCTTTTGCTCCATCTCTCCTAAAATCTGAAATTATTGTGAACATTTCCAAGTTAACTGAACCAGCATTTTAAAAGTGTCCTTAATTTGGGGCCTTTTCCTCTAATGATTTATTTATTTTTGCTTTGCCAATAACTATGGAAGTAACAGTTGAAAGGTATGGCACTGTGACAGCCCCTCTTTACCCCAGGCCAGTAATCAAGGAGCCTCAATCCTCACCACTGACACCAGTGAGAGACCGTCACTAAAACCAGGAATGAATTTACACAGCATTTCAAATGCAGCTGTCCGCATCAAGCACAATTTCCCTGAAGAGCACACAGGGAACCTGCTACAGACCTGGGACTGGACTCTGGTTCTCCTGATTCCAAACACACACACACACACACACACACACACACACACACACACACACACCTGGGAAAAGCTGGCACAGATTCACCAGATGTGTCCCATCTCTTCAGACTATAAGGTAGATTGCTGCCACCAGTCAGATTCTCTAAGGTTCTTACAAAGGGTAGCCAACTGTACTCTGTGAAATTAATACTGATATACATGGTAGTGTGTGACCGAAGAAGTAAGGCTTATTGGAGTGGCCACAGTATCACTAAAATAAGCACAAGTACTCTCAAGATGTTAAAAGTATTCTCTAAAAGTCCAGCCACAATGAAATGGTATAAAATATTTAATAATAGAAAAGAATATTTAGTTACAATAAACAGAGTTTCAGTCACAGGAAATATAAAAATAACACAGTTGGATGGAATCTCACAGATGAGAAAAAAGAAAATACTAAACTAATCTCACTGTATTATTCCTAAGTGAACTTAACTCACTTAGTATCGCATAGCAAGATGTACTGTTGTGATGCTCACTTTTGCAAGGCAAGATGAGATACTATACACACTAACTGAAGTGATTCAAAAACTGAACTCAACTGAACTGTGATAACGGACTTAGTTCTTTTATATCAGGCTCCAATGAAAGAGCAAAAACAATCAGTCTGCAAAAGCCAGATTTGCATCCTTCAGCTGGTTATAGAATGATCACATCTAGTCACCTGACTCTGGCACAATTCACATTCAGAACTATGTTAAGATTCTTTTCCAGCATTTTTAACATAAGCAACTTTTACAACTACATAAATTGTGACTGTCAAAAGACATTATTTATAAAATTTCAGTGAGCTGTTCTGACATATGCCACCCATACACTGTCTTACTTCTCCTGGTACAGCTGGCAACATCTCACAATGTCACCCCCCCCCCCCTTGAAGACTTAAGCTAATTTTTCAAGTGACCCTGGAAAAATGTTACTTGAGAGAAATGGGCTTGTCTGGGAGCATTTTAACCCATACCTTGTCTTGAGAGTCCATCTGCATTGGCATTATACTAAAAAAGCTGAGCACAACACCATGGCAGTTCTCTAGTAAACACTTGTGGTAGCAGTTTTAAAAACAGACTTTTAATAAAAATTACAGGTGAGCACTTTTGCGATGCAAGAATCACTTCAGACCATATGTTCAAACAGAAACCAACTTTGATTTAAAGCACCTTCAGTTCGTCACAGGCCAGTTAAAAACACTCCAAGAACAATTATCAAAGAATTAAAGGCACATAACATGATTAGAATAGTGCACGAATAAACAAGAAATAAATGCATCATAAAAATATACAAAATTTACTTAAACAACCTTCTATCATTCAGAACTGGTTTGAGAGGCACTGTTGCATTCAGCCCAGCTCCTTTATGTGCTGACAATTGTAGTATCCACCTAAGCTCTTTACCTTCAGTTTTATTTATTACATCCTCCATTTTCAAACTCTCATGTACCACTTCTGTAGCCATAAATTTAAACCAATGAGTCTCTCCCTCAGCTAAAATATGTTTTGCTATGGCACTATAACTGTAACCTTTATGGGCACAATAAAAATGGTCTCTCATTCATTCTCTATGTCTTCCTTTAGTCTTCCCTATATAAAATTTAGAGCAAGAAACACACTGTGCTAAGTAAACAAGATTTTTTGTGTTACAGTTGGCCTTAACATTAAAGGTATATTCTTTTCCATTGTCAGGGTGTAAGAACTTATTGGACATCTGAATAAATTTATAGCACAAACACTTCCCACATATAGAGGTACCAAGATTGTCATTAGAGCTATTAACAGAGGAGTTATTATATCTGGGGTAACGCATCTTTCTAATGATTTTTTTTTCTTATAAATAAAGTTAGGTGTAGGTCCTATAATACTACATAAAGAAGGATCAGATGTTAGGATGCCCCAATTATCATTAATAATTTTCTTAATTTTAGCACTACCTGTACTATAAGTCATGCAATAAGAAACACCACTGGAATATTTGTCAGTATTAACAACAGATTTTGCAGTGGTTGTTCTGTTAGAATAGAACAGTTGGCCACGTCCATGTCTATCCACTCTAGCCATATTACTTGCTTCATTTACTTCAGAGGGTCTATAACCATGTTCTACAAACTCTTGGGTAGTGGATTGTAAATTCATTTCAAAGTCAGTATCCAAATCATGAAGTGTAGATACCCTCAATAGTTGGCCTCTGACTACATTACTAAAAATATGCTGTGGATGCGTACTGCTTTTCTCAAGAAAGTGTTGGCATTGCAGACCCCACTACGGTGCTACACTATCATATCAAATGCCTGCAACCCTAAGATCCACCTTAATAATGTGGCATTTTGCTGGCTGGCCCAATGTAGCCATGTTAAGGGATTATGGTCTGTAACCACAGTGAATTTCCTTCCATACACTTAAGGTTGAAGTTTCTGCAGTGCCCATACTATAGCTAGGCATTCTTTTTCTACAGCTGCATAACTTTCCTCCCTGGGTTGGAGTCTGCAGCTGAGATATAGAACTGGATGCTCTTCTTTCTCTGAGGAAAACTGCCCCCACTCCATAGTGTGAAGCATATACCTGCACAACAAACTATTTGCTGTAATCTGGACTGGCTAATGCAGGGGGATCTCCCAAAGTCCCTTTAAGCTTTTGGAATGCCTGCTCGCAGGCTGGGGTCCACACTACCTTATCTGGCCTGTTTTTCCTTAGGAGGTCTTTTAGGGACGCAGCTATTGTACTATAATTGGGAATGAACTTTCTGTAGTACCCCACTGTCCCCAAGAATGCCCTCAACTGCTTTTTGGTAACTGGGCAGGCCATGCCTGAATAGCTTCCACTTTGGCAGGTTTTGGCCTAATCTTACCACTCCTTACTCTGTCCCACATAGGAAACCTTTGCCATATCCATGTGACACTTACTGGTCCTAATGTTCAACCCTGCCCTTTGCACTCTACTCAGAACCTCGTTGACATGCTGAAGGCGATCTTGCCAAGAATGGCTGTAGATAGCAATATCATCCAGGTAAGCAAGGTCATGATCTCCTGTTCCTGCTAAGATGTGATCTGCTAGTCTCTGAAAGATTGCTGGGGCATTTGTCATTCCACAGGGCATCTTTGTGAACTGATGTAGTCCAGAAAGAGTCACAAAGGCTGACCTCTCTCTTGTTTCCTTTTCCTCCCTCTCAGTTAAGATGAACCCTACCTAGCCAAAGGTATTTAGAATTGCGTCCCTCCTAAAGCTCTAACTGCTGTGAACTGCCCAAGCAAGTACTGCTCTTTTTTAACTATTGCAGGCTTCACAATGGTTATGTCAGAGGCTGTTTCTGTCTTAGGAGTAGCCTGTCTTCCATCCACTAAGACAGGATACAAACTCCGGTGATAGTTTGGTACCTCTGTTGTCCCCAGACAGCTTACTACTAGCAGGCGGTTATTACCTCTTATTGGCTCCCTCACCTTTTGTTTCTCATCTTGCTTCAGTCGACATTTGTATGCTGCTTGGCTCCTCTAGTTACATTTAAAACCTCTAACCATTGATCTTGGCTGTGTACCTGAACTTGTGGCTTCCCCTGTTACTGGTAGATTCTGTTGGGGTGATTAAGGCTGCCCATCATGAGTTCCCTTATATCCATGTGCAGCACTGGGTATCCCCTTCTTGTGCAGTGATGTCCTGCTTGCTAAGTAGAGCTTCAGTTTTCTTCCCAGCTCATCTGCAGATTTACATTCTTGGTACGCCAACCAGATTCTCATGTCCTAAGGCAAAAGTGCTAAGGGCTTGTTCCCTCACCAAAAGGTCTGCCAGCCTTTGAAAAGTGGTTACCTGACACCCACTCACCCACCTATGAAAGTCAGTGCTTATAATCACATACACTTTCATCTGCCTTGCATCTATGCTCACAAAACTTTTTTTCTGTAAGCGTCAGGTGTTAACTTAAAACACGGTTTTACTCTAGCATAGTTTAAACAGTCAGTATCAGACAATTTAGAAACAGGAGTTACAGCTTTACCATGGAGTAAAGGGGTCAGGAACTGTACACAAAGTTCTTGGTCAACATTATACTGTTTACATAATCTTTCAAACATATGATTATAATGGATTTCCATCCTTTAGCTGGTTATAGAGTGACATCACATCTAATCTCCTGACTGTGGCATATTAAGAACTCTGTTAAGATTCTGTTGCAGCATTTTTAACATAAGCAACTTTTACAAATACATTTTAATGCACGCATCTGTACAAATCATTGTGACAATCAAATGATGTAAGATTATTTACAAAACTTCAGCGAGCCATGCTGATCTATGCCACACATGCAGTGCCTTACTACTTCTAGTACAGCTGACAACACCTCACAACGTAACAGGCACCATGGTGACCATTATACAAGGAGTGGATACCACATCTACCCAAGAGGTAGTCCTCTATGCACACATTCATCAAGCACTGCAAATTAGGAACACTGTCCAGGATTAGAGCAAAGTTTAACAAGGCTGTTCTTCAAGGGGTCATTTGCAATACCAACACCCTCATTTCAATAGGAAGCCTTAATTCTTTATTGTTGTTGGCTTCTATTTTATTATAGGTAAATGTTGGGATCGTAAAGAGTCATTGTTTGCAAAATGTGCTGCTAAAAAAGCTTATATTTTTTAAAAGTATAGGACTTGAAATCTTGTAGTCTGAATAAGGAAGTGAATTGGAAGTACTTAATTTGATTTTATGTGGTTTTAATCAGTTTTTATTTTCCACATATATTCCTTGTTTTTCAGTTTGATTCTTTTGTTTTGAGGCTTTATGCCAAAGTGATAGAATTGGTTATATGTTCATTAATAAACTGAATTAGTATCATATTGTTGTCATTTATTTCTTATTTTTTGTTGTTGTTAAAATACATCCAGTACGTAAGTTTAGTAAACATATTGGTTGTAAACTAATGCATGTAAACTGGATCCCAGAAGGGGAGTCTACTAGAAAAATTCTGTTTGTCATCTGATTTGTTGACTATATTATGTACCTCAGCTTCTTACAGTAAATAATTTTACTGCTTTAGCACAAGCACTGTTTGTATTTATTTATTCATTGTTGTGGTCAGGTTTGACCATTGATATAAAGCTTTAAGAGTTAAGTTTTAGAGCAATCTAGTATTATGTAATTTAGTGTTACTCAGCTATCCTTCAGGTTGCCCTGGGGATAACAGAGGATCAAAGACCGTTGTATTCCCGTAAAACACCTGTTGATTGTTTCTTCCCTCCCTTTACCTCTCTCCTGTAAGCTATTCCATTCCCAGGTCTGCCTTACTGAAATATCAGGTGGAAGTTTAACCATTGTTTCTTCAAACCCACTTCAGGAAACTATTTTTGCTATACAGTACCTCTTTAATTGTCATGCACCTAGTAAGGAGCTTGCTTTCTAGTTTCAGGCAGCCATCCTGAAGAAGCAAAATGCTGAAACAGCTGCTACATATAAGTTTCAGTTTGAACATAGTTTAAATAGTTTATTGAATTATTCTGGGATTTAGCTGACTCTAAGAACCAGGTAATGTTTTCAATTTTATTTATATTTCTTTTCAGGAAGTTGTGAATATGTGCATATTGTGTGTAGGGAAAAATATATTTTGAACAGTGTAAAGCAGTATTATGAAGTAGTTTAATTTGCCTTTTTTTGTTTGCTGTTTTGTTTCAATGTGCCAGTCTTAATGCCATGAATTTTTCATGGTGACCCGCTTGCTGTACTCTGCCTTTTAACAAATATTACTTACAGTCAGTGTGATTTTTTCATTGTTAATTTTATCCACAGAAGCAAGTTGTTTCCTGAATCAGTCATCAGAAACATTATGTATCAAATATTGCAAGGACTAGCCTTTATCCATAAGCACGGTAGGTTTCTGTTTTGTGTGAACAAAGCATTACGTTGTTGATGAAAACAAGAGCAAATGCATCAGGCCTAACGCTACTGTAAATGGTGGGAAAGAGGATGTAGAAATGACAAGGATAAATCATTCCATCCATATTAGAGCCGAGGTATTCACCTTCTTAAAAAGGATGCCTGTTGAAGTATAAGAACTTTCATTTAGTGCTTAACTGAATATTTCTTTGTCTGTCCTGTTTGTGTATTTGTTTGTCACAGGTATTTCGGTTCTAGTGTGTCTTTCCTTATGTTTCCAAGTCCTGACAAGGCTGGGTTGTCACTCTTTGTTTCACTTCAGGATCTGTTTGTCTATTGGAGTTGACTATTATCTTACATTACGTAATATGATGACATAAAGTAGACAGTCTGCATATCTATTCCATTTGGGTATGTCTAGTATGCAGCTGGCCTACTAATCCTTCCCAGAGGTTGTCCAGCTTCCTTCCTGCTATTCCATGCCTTCTTCAAGACCCTTGTGTGTTTTCAACTTACCACCTCTTAGAGTGCCTGTTCCAAGGCTGAAGTATCCCCTTGTGAAAGTACTTTCTAGGGTCCAAGTTAAAGTGTCAGCTAACTTCATCTGAAGATACCTCCTCCCCTCTCATATTTCTTTGTGCCTCAGTTTCACCTACTTTGTCTACCAATGTAGCATCTTGAACACCTGTATCATTCTTCTCTTAATTCCTAGTGTTTAATGGATAGCAATTCCAAATATTGTTCATACGCCTTCTTTTCTATTGCCATCATTTCCCCTCAGGGCCTTCGTATGGATGCTTTCCAGTTGTTTCATATCACTTTCCTTGCTGGGTCTCCAGAACTGCTCAAAGCGTTAGTTGCTGTCTCACTTGAGTGTATTAGAGTAGGAATACAACTTCACTATTCCTTGTAGTTCATGCCCTGCAGAATACAGCCCAACACTTTGTTGACTGTTTCACCTTTCTTCTGTTCTTGGCCTGATGGTCCTGAGCTGGTGTGAGTATTGCTTTTAGTTGTTTTACTTGTATGTGACCTGCAGTCCTTATATGATTTTATTGAATGATAGACTTGTGTATGTGTGAGTGAGTGGTGTGTGTTCGTTTCCTGTCACACAACATTACAGTTATGTAATATGAAATGCAACAGACCACAATAGTGGGGAATACCTGACCTAAAATAGGTCTATATTGTATGAACGAAAGTTCATATAAGCGATTGCTGAATGAGTGAAAATCCTGGGCATCGAAAACAATATTGTGGGGTGCTTCACCCCCCACACCACCCGCTAAATATATATTCCAACTCTGTGATCGCACTACAGTGAGGAAAGGGCAAAAACTCCAGTCTTCACTGTACTGCGATCCCACAACATGCACTTCGATGTCTGGGAGTTTCGCTCATTAGAGCGTTTGCTTATATGAACATTTGTTCATATAATATAGACCCACCTAAAATATGCCATTCCTACCCATACCTCATAGCATATTTCATGTACCCATCTAATCTGGCAACTGACTGTTTTGCACATTGAATTACCAAGTTTTGCATATAGCCATTAATTTTTGTTTTCTCCAGAAGGTGACAGAAGTTGTGGTGATACCATTTTGCAAAATATCACAAGTTTATTTTAGTTAAAGTGCATGAAGACTATGGTCCTTCAACAAAACATTACATGCATGGGTTTCGTAACTTCTTAGTACTCAGTAAGAAGTATTGTTTCACTGTTTTCTTGGTTAATAATAATAGCATGTAATTTCTTTGGTGCCATTGTGGATATGATTTCCAGAATAAAAAGAGAGCGTGAGAAACGTGCAAGTGATGCTGCATGCAAAGCTGAATCACGGTTTTGTTTGTCATGGTATTCCACATTGAGCTGACAGATTCAAACCAGTACTGTCATTTAGCAGTAATACACACATTGTTACTGAAGCTAAAGAGTGTCAGTCCAGTTGTACAAAGCAGTTTTTAATATGTATTACATGTACAAGTAGAATGTGTACTGTTTTTACATGCACTTTCTGTACTTTGTACAGAGAGAAAATAGTTTTCATTCTTGGAGGTACACAGATGGTTAACATCATGCCTAGAAAGAGGCATCACCAATAGAAAAAAAAAAGATGTTATTTTCCTTTATAGTCAGTTGAAATATAATCTGGAGTAGTCTGTGCTCTTCTTGAGCCTTCATTTTTATAAGGTGCAAATATGTACTATAGAGGGCAATAGTATGGTCTGTGCCATTTACTAAAAGCTGTATATATATATATATATATATGTATATATATATATATATATATATATATATATATATTTATATACACATACACACACACACACACACACACACACACACACACATACACACACACACACACACACACACACACACACACAGGGAGATTAAACAACTTACTGTCTTAAAGAAAAGAGGAGGGGAACATATATTAGAAAGGAGATATTTATGAGAACAGTGTGTAACATTGTCACATCATATTAAGAGGTTCTCAAGTTTGATACTTGGCTGGGATAACTTCTGTGTAGACTCTGTATATCCTCCTTATGTTTGCATGTGTTTTTTCCAGGTGCCGTGGTATCCTTCCACATTACAAAGACATACAATAGATTAATTGTGACCGAGTATGTTTGTCTGTTTGAATAAATTATGGCATTGTGGCTGTAGGTAATAATCTCTGTTAATGTGACATCCCAAACCCATGTACAGATTGGGAGAAAGGGGGTTGATGTTGATTTATGAGGACACTGTTTGAGGGTAAGTGGTTTACTGCAGAAAATGCATTAAAATATCTCTCATTGTTTTTTTTTACAAAAAGGGTGGTGGGTGATTGGAAATCAAAAAAATGTCACAGAATTCAAAAATACATAGCACCAGAAGAAGGTAGTTGTTACAGGAGACTGAAAAAAGACCCTCTTAACTTATTTAAGCCTATAGTGCCTTTTTGTATGCTTCCAGTACACACCCATAGCTCCTTGTGGTATCCAGAACTTTTTTGAATCTGGCTTCATTTAGTAAGAGACTTACCACCTAATAATAGGCAATATTAGAAAGCACAAGGCGTTATTAACAAAATGACACCATCATGTGCTAATCTAGGATGCCCCACAGTACAGAAATTAATCACTGTTCATCACATATTAATATTTTCATAACTGGGAGCTCTGCATGTTACTGAATGGCATGGTGTGAGATGTCATAGTGGGAGACAGAAAAATACATTGTCAATGTCCATTTATATCGCACTATACCTGATATATTGTTAATTGTTTGTTAGTGAATATGAAAATAAACAATATTTCCACATGTACTTAAAAAAAGTGACTTGCAAAATGTTGCATGATGTCTGGTGAAACCCTGGATGTTGTTGAAGAAAACATTCTTTCAAATTTGCACTATAAGTTGAAATCTTGAGAAGTATTCAGTGTTGTTTATACTGCTTGCGATAAACTGAGGGGCTGCCAGCCCAACCAGATAGTATTTTATAAATAATTCTATGTCGTTGTAAATATTAATATGATCTAAAGGATGGTTTCACAAATGTAAGAAAACTGTGTTATGTGCTGAGCTTCAAAAATGTAACCACAGTGTGCCCTGCTGGAAGAAAGCTGATATTAAAGAATTTTACCACTGTGTGTTATCTCAAGCTAAGAGACAGGATGTCTGCAGCTGGAAATTCTTTCTGTTGTCTTAAGACAGACATAATTAGTAGGTTTCACATGTAAAGTGCCTTTTATTGCTGCAACTTCCTGGCAGCTTCAGATCACAAAGAAATGTTACATTTTGAGTTCTGTTAGCCTGGGAATTAAATCAGAAGTGACAAAAATGGTGTAATCTGAAATGACTCAGCAGTAATGTGTATTCTCAATTTAAGGATTATCTCAGAAAGAAAGAAGTTCATTTTGTATTTTGTTCTGAAGCTGACAACAACTCACCAGCACTTTGCTTTGCTCTGTAAGTAGGATTTAGATCTTAGTATTTCTCTCACAGATAGACAGGAATATAGCCAGATTAGTGTAGATGTTTTAATGTAGTTTTAAAGTATTTTCTGTGATTTCTGAACTCTCTGTTGTCATTGTGTTGAATTAATGAGTATTGTATTGTGCTTTTATTATTTATTATTAAATATTTTAACTGTGGCTGTTTTGTGTAGAGATATTTAAGCTCATAGAGTACTTGCATGTACTTGGTGATACCGTACAAGCCTTTCCAATAGCCTTGCTGTTCGTCACTACTTGGATAACAGTAACATTACACAGTAGAATTGGTCACCCTTTGGGAAGGGCCTTATTAGTAGCTGATAAGTAGTATTTGGCAGTGATTTCTACCTTATAGTCTGTGCAGAAGGGAGCATACCTAGTGAACCTGTGCCAGCTTTCCCCAGGTGTGTCTGTGTGTTTGTATATAAATCATATCTCAGTGTGTGTGTGTGTCAGCTACTTTGGCAGGGACATGAAGCACTGGTTGGACAGAGAGGGTGCTGGAGGTTTTGGCTTGACCAGTCAGCTGAGATCTGAACCCTATAGCTGTGCCAGTGGGATTTGGAGAGAAAGGGAGAAACCAGGCCCAGACTGACTGTGTTCTCTGTGTGCTCTTAAGGGAAGTTGTACTTTACTGTGTGGGTACTTGTTATCCTCCCAGTGTGGATGCCCCTCACTGGTATTAGTGGTGAGGATTGAGGCTTCTTGATTACTAGGCCAGTGCACGGGCGTCACATATTAATTGTTTGGCAGTTGTGGGATATCCACATCAGATATTAATTGGTTGATAGTGGTGAGTTAGTCACATCACATATTAATTGGCTTGTAGTGGTGTGAATAGTGAATTTCTGTAGATTGTGTACAGTGATCAGTGAAGGTGTTTTTGTACTCTAATTCAGCCACGCAGTGAACATTCAGAGTTCAGATCACAATTGTTTTATTTCTTTTGTTAGCTTAGTTAGTCAGGGAGAGTAGGCAAGCATGTCAGCAGTGGAGTATGGCAAGCTGACAAGGAGCCAGTTGGCTGAGATGTGCCAGGCTAAAGGACTGGTGCATGAAAACCTGACTAAGGCAGACATGATTGCAGCTTTGGTCACAGCTGCATCCGACAATAGCAACCAGGAAGATGATCAGACTGACTGTTGAGATTTACAACACTCAGAGAATGGACAGCTCAACCTTTTTACAGAGGACTTAAAAGTCCATCTGGAGCTAGAGAGACTTGAGTTGGAGGCCAAGCATTTGGAAATAGAAGTAGCAGAGAGACTGAGGCATCTAGAGACTGAGGAAAATGAGAAACTGCTATGCCTGGAAGCTGAGGAGAAGGAGAGGCAGAGGCAGCACGAAAAGGAGATGCTGACTGTTCACCATAGTAATGGAGGTAATGGGGAAAGGAGTTAACCGAACCCCAGAAGCAACAAAGGTCAGTAAATTTCTTACACAGTTTACAGAGGGGGATAATTTTAATAGTTTCATTCATATGTTTGAGAGGGTACGTAAACAGTATAATGTTGACCAAGGGGTCTGGGTATGGTTCCTGACCCCCTTACTCCATGGTAAAGCTGTAACTGTTTTGTCCAGACTGTCTGACAATGACTTTTTAAACTATAATGTTGTAAAGAATTGTTTGCTAGAATTATTTTAAGCTAACACCTGTAGTTACAGGAAAAAGCTTTGTGAGCATAGATGCAAGGCAGATGAAAGTGTGTGTGAATATGTTACTGAATTAAGCACTTATTTTCATAGGTGGGTGAGTGGATGTCAGGTCATCACTTTTGAAGGGCTGGCAGACCTTTTGGTGAGGGAACATGCCCTTAGCACTTTGTCTGAGGACATGAGGATCTGGTTAGCTGATAGACAATGCTCTACTGTAGATGAGTTGAGGAAGAAGGGAGACTATACCTAACACATAGGGCATCCCTGCACAGGAAAGGGATACCCAGTGCTGCTCATGGGTCTAAGGGTACCCATGGTGAGCAGCAGAGACTGCCCCAACAGCATCTGCCAGTAGCAGGGGAAGCCACTATTCCAGGTACACATCCAGGACCTAGGGTTAAATGTTTTGAATGCAACCAGTGGGGCTATGTAGCATATAGATGTCCATGGAGGCAAGGTGGGGAACAAAAGGTGGGAGAGCCAGTAAGTGGGAAAGACAAAATTCTAATAGTAGGTTGTCTTGAGACAACAGAGGTACCAAACTGCCATCCTACAGACGTCCTGATAGGGGAGGATTTTGATAACGAAGTCCTGTGTGTTAATGCAGTTGCACACAGTCAGGCTTGGAGACAAGCATGTGGGTCTGGTAGCCTGAAGGAGACCCAGACAGACCGCACACTTGCAGCCAGGACTGGTGAGGTGGCAACTTCAGGGAGGGAGCTACCCTATAGTAGTGAGACTGAAGGTGAGCCACAGCTGCTTGAGGGTACTGAAGTTCCCTTGGACAGAGTGACTGCAAGGGCAGAGGTGAGTAGTAGTACGCAGGGTGACAGTGAGGCACCGTTGTCAGAAGATACCAGACTTCCTGTGGAAGGGGAGCTGGGAAGGGTTACAAAGAGAGAGTTGGTACAGGCCGTCCTCTCAGACCCTACTTTACAAGGCCTGAGGCAGGTAGCTAGTGAGGCACATGATTCCCAATGGAAGGGGAAATCTGTATACTGGGACAAAGGGTTACTGTATAGAGAGTGTAAGCCTGAAGGAGGGATAGAGGGTGAGAGAATACAGCAGTTGGTAGTGCCTAGAGCCTACCATCTGACACTTCTAGCCATAGCCCATGATATTCCCTTTGCAGGTCATATGAGTATAAAATGTACAAAGAGACATATGCAGAACATTTATTGGCCTGGGATTTCCAGAGATGTCTTAGGATACTGCATGACCTGTGAGCAGTATCAAAAGGTAGCCAAGACAGAGGAGACAAGGTGAAAGCTCCTTTGATGCCATTGTATGTGATTGAGGAGCCATTTCAGAGGGTAGCTATGGATATTGTAGGGCCTCTTGAGTGCCTCAAGCTCCACAGGGAAAAAATATATCCTTGTGATAGTAGATTATGCTACAAGACACCCTGAGGCAGTGGATTTGCCTCCATTGAGGCAGAAAAGGTGGCAAATGGTTTGCAGAGATTTTACGCAGGGTAGGTTTCCCAGAAGAAATACTGATTGACAAAGGTGCCAATTTCATAAGTTCATAGGTAGGTACTAGGCTATCGGCCCAAGGGCCTAAGTAAGCCTAGCCAACAAAGTTCCCTGGCTTACGCCAACCCAAGAAAGTTAATTTCCTGTGCCCCTGTCAAGCAGAGCCACAGAAGTGATCCCCGGGGTGTTTTCCTATTTCCCATCCAATCATCAAGATTTTTCTTGAAGAGTGTTAATGAGGATCTTTGCTTGACATAGATGGGTAGCTTGTTCCAGAGTATGGGAAGTCTCTGGGACAGGAATCTATCCCTCCAGCAAGTCCTGTTTATTGTGGTGACAAGGTTTAGGTCCCTAGAGCGTGTAGCTCGGAGCGATTGGGATTTCTTTAGGTGTAGCATGTCCAACAGCTGTGGGTTTGAAATAGCTTTATATGTTAGGCAGCGATCACCTCGGAGTAGGCAATGTGCTACAGAGTAAAGCTGGAGTTTTTTGAGATGATCACTGTAGGGCATCTGTTTTAGGCCAGTAATTCTCTTTGTGAGGTACTTCTGTGGCCTTTCCAGCTGCTGCAGATGTCTTGTGAGGTACATTCCAAAAGGGGCGTTGTACTCTATAATGGGTCTAATGAGTGACAAGTAGAGGGGAACAATAACCTCTTTTTTCCTGGATGACAACCCTTTTGTGATGAGGTGTGCTATGCTGAAGGATTTCCTGACTACTGTGGCAATGTGATTATCACAGGAGAGACTACTCTCTACCTGGGTCGCAAGGTCTCCTATCACACGTTCGGTGTTAAGAAGACTGACGCCTATGTGGTAGTTCATCGGTACAGAGTTTTTACCAAAGGGGGTAACGGTGCACTCTTTGGCATTGAGCTTGAGGCCATGGCTCTGACCCCAGGCATCTGTCTCAGTGAGGCCCTTCTGTAGGATGTCCACATCATTTGGGGACTCAACTATAGCTCCTAGTTTGCAGTCATCTGTGAACTTTGTTAGCCAGAGGCCTTCTGTGTTAGCCTGTACTTCAGAGAAGTAGATACCAAACAGGAGAGGTCCGAGGACTGAACCCTGTGGTACTCTACATGTCACTGGTTTGAAGTCAGATCTGGAGTCTGCAACCTTTACAGTGTGGGTTCTGTCAGTGAGCCAGTTGGCAACCCATCTTGTGACATAGGGATTTATACCTAGTTTAGTGAGTTTAGCTATAATTCCAGAATGGGGGATGGTGTTGAAAGGCTTGGTGAGGTCAAGATAGGCTGTGTGAACCACCTTACCCTCATCTGCGGCTTTGGTGTCTGCCTCAAAGAAGTCGATCAGGTTCAGGAGGCAAGATCTGCCTTTCACAAACCCAAACTGGGTGGGGTCCAGAGTTTGGAGGTTACCAATGTCTTTGTTTATGAATTCCATGATGATACGTTCCATGGTCTTGCAGTCCAGGCTCGTCAGGCTAATAGGGCGATAATTCCCAGGATCAGTCGTGGCTCCCCCTTTGTGGAGTGGGATAACTGTTGCTGTGCACCATTCAGTGGGCACAAAGCCTAACGTGAGACTATGATTGAACATGGTGTTTAGTTGGGGAGCCAGTTCGTTCTGAAGTTCGTGTAAAACAGCCTGGGATGTTGTCCGGTCCCATGGATGCTGTGTTTTTGGCTTTAGAGAGTGCTGCTTTTACCTGTGAAGTTGTGATTACAGGGACTCTGCATTCTTCCTGTATAGATATGGGCCCTTTATGGGGTGGGGGGTAAAGTTAGCACTGAACCTATCTGCCAGGATGTTGGCAATATCTGTTGGTTCTGTAATTTTTGTGCCATTGTGCTGTAACTCAGCACAGATATGGGTGTTACTATTGAGATTCTTGACATAGCTATAGAATGCTTTGTGGTTGTCCTTAGAATCAGTGTCAATCTCGTTTTCATAGCTAGCTTTGGAGGATCATATAAGGGATCTCAGCTTCTTGCTGAGGCTGACCAGGGAGCTCCTCCACTCATGGGATTTTACTCTTTTACAACAATTTCTTCCTTCTGTTGTAGAGTTTGTTTATGGCAGAGGACCACCAGATTGCCTTCCTTTTTTTTGGAGGATAGCATCTTGGTTTTGTTTGGGATAGCACAATCCATGCACTTGTGTAAGTGTTTATAGAGTGCATTTGTGTAGGATTCAGCAGTCATAACTGTATTGTCCATCTGCATGGGTATTATGAAGTTCACCACTTCTGTCTTAAGAAGCATGAAGTTGGCTTTGGAGAAATTTTTTACCATGGTTTCCTTAATGGGGGGTGGGTGCGGGATGTGGATATCTAGGGTGATTAGCTTATGGTCGGATCTGACCAAAGAAGAGTTGACTTCAGGTGTGGAACATCGGTCACTCATGTTGGTAATTACTAGGTCTAGGATATTGTTGCCCCTGGTGGAGGTGTGGATAAGTTGATCCAGGGCATTGGAAATTATGAATTCCAGAAAGCGCTGAGCGAAGGTGTTGGTACCTGAGTAGTTTTCCCAGTTAATGGTGGGGTAGTTGAAATCGCCAAATGTTAGGGTGTTTGGTTGAACCCTAATATTTTCCAGTATATCAAGAAAAGAGGAGTGGGTATCCTGGGGCTTGGTGGGGGATCTGTAGCAAGCTACAATTTGGATTGCAGTTTTGCCCAGAGTTAGTTGCACTTGGATAACTCAGATGCATTATGCTGAGCAACTAACCTGGAGGTGTGGATATCCTTAATGAATATGGACAAACCTCCGCCTTTGGTGTTCCGGTCCAGGTTAGATGGCTGAAAAGTGTGGTATGGAGCCTTGAAACAGGTCTCAGTCGCTGCACAGACCAGTGTTCTCCATTTTAAGGAGTACCTCGAGTGAGTGCATTTTGAGATTTAGACTTTTAGCGTTGAGTAGCATTACCCTCAGTTTTTACTTGCCTGTTCCTGTTATTGTGGTGAATTTGTCATTTGAACCTTGCCTAAAAAAGGCACTATAGGGGTGGCAAAAGCCTTTGCAAGTATCTGGAATCTCAGGGGTGACAGGTGCAGGCCATCTGTGGCAAAGCATTGTGGTCTGTCGACCATGTCATCCCAGGCAGACAGATACTGGATCCCCTTAGAATGACACCAGAAGCTTAGCCAATTGTTGGTCAATCATTTTGTCCTTGTACTGCGGTATCATTCTGGCCGATGGCAGGATGCTACTCAGGGCTAGGGTCATACCTGCTTAGGCTACAAGATTAGAGAGTTCTTCCATGTCTCGTTTCATGTAGTCCAGGGAGGTACATCTCAGGTCGTTCACACCAACATGGACAATGAGTCATATTTGTACTTGTTGTGGAGTGACCTGAGTGCGTGGGTTATGTGGCGAATCATGGCACCAGACCGTGACCTTCTCCTTGTTTAGCCTGTTGAGTGGGATATCAGTATGCCTGACTGAGTCACCTATGACTAGTGTGTTGGGTACGTTGTTTTGCCTTATGGACTGTGGTTGAGTGGCACACTGAGTCTGTGGGCTATGTGTCATTTGGGTTGTGTTGGTTTTGGAAGGTTGCTTGCGTTTCTGCTTTGGAAGTCTCTTGCTTGAGCAGATTATTATTGAGAGCCTCCGCAAATGTTTTTGTGTTTCTATGTGTGGATTTTGGTGGTGTAGATTTAGTGAGACTATGTGATGAGTGTGGTGTGGTGCAAGTGTTTACCTTCTCTTCTTGACTGTCAAGTTCAGTCTTGATTGGAGAGAGCTTTACTTCCAGTTTGGCTAGATAAGTGCATCTCTCACAGGTTGTAGTGTTGGGTGGTAGGAGGAGAGGATAGTCTGTGTACATGAGGCAATTGCTACATTGACCCAAGATGCCTAGATTCATCAGATAGACAGGAGAGAACACTGGGAGCTGACCCTTTGACATGTCTGAATAAAAAATTATTTTCCCCTAGACAAGTGAGGAAAGTGAGTATAAGAGCTGTTTTTCTCTAAGCAAGTGAGGAAAGTAAATACCAAAACTGTTTTCCTCTAGGTAATGAGTAAGGGTGAGTGCTGTAGTAATTTGTAGTTTATTTAGTGCTTACAACAAGTTCTGAACAAGTGCTGAGCACAGATAAGCAAATTCAAGTGCTAAAACTAAGAATCTGTATCTGGATCTTGTTGTAGATAGGCTACCTAGTACTTACCACTCCCACTGATAAGCTAGAAGGCTTCCCTCCAACACAGAAAGGATTGGGGGCCCAGAAGCTTACAAACAGCCCTGGATACAGCAAATCTGTATCTGGGCTAAACTAGTTACAGTGATAGTGGGAAGCAAGCGCAAATGCAGGCTTTTATACCAGAAAGTTGAAAGAGATGGAAAAAGTGCCCAATTGGCCAATAATCTACAATTTCTGGGCCAGAAACATCTCTTGTAGTAGATAGGCTACCTAGTGCTTACTACTCCCACTGATAAGTTAGAAGGCTTCACTCCAACACAGAAAGGCTTGGGCACAGAAGCTTACAAACAGTCCTGGATACAACAAATCTGTATCTGGATTAGACTACTTACAGGGAAGGCAGAAAACAAGCTTGGAATTTATGTGTATATATATATATATATATATATATATATATATATATATGGGATCTGGACACATGCTCGACTAGCATGTGTCCGAATCATAAAACATCGAACCCACATACACGAAAGCACTTAACATCAACAAGTGCTTCTGTGTATGTGTGCCTTTTTCGTAGATGGGACTACAGTGCGGGTAAAGGAAAATTCCCTTTACCCCACTGTAGTGCGATCTCGGAGAGAAAATAATAAAGCAGGAGGGGTGTGGAGGGCGCAACCCCCCATGTGGGGGGGTGCAGGGAGCAAAGCCCCCTGCAGAATCGTAGATTTTTTTTTTCAACTACACAAAAATGGAAGCACTTTTCCATGTTAAGCGCTTTCATGTATGTGTGTTCAATGTTTTGTGATTCGGACATATGCTAGTCGAGCATGTGTCCAAGACCCATATATATATATATATATATATATATATATATATATATATATATATGTATATATATATTTTTTTTTTAGTTAAGTGGGTTGGCTTTCTCAAAACGTTCTCTCTGTATTAGAAAGAATAAGCTAATGACAGTAGCAAAATCACTTTAAATACAGTACAAGCTAGCACACTTGAGTGTGTAGCAACATTAAGGCAAATACAGTTTAAATAAATGCAGATAAGTTAAAAATGACAAAAACAAGTTTATGAAACATCAAATAAGAGCACCTGAACACTTAAAAGCACACAGAATAGCAAATTAAGGTGTTAAGGTAGAGGACAGTTATGTAAGAGCAGCTCAAGAAAGTATAAGTAATTTTTTTTTTTTTGTGTGGAGAGGGAGGGAACAGAGCAGATTAAAATGCTATAGGGGATGTCCTTCTCAAGTGCTCTCTCTGTACACAGCAGAGGAGATGGGACTGGTAAGAGTGTCTGAAATTAAAATATGACCTCACTGTTCTCAGTTGAGTGAGCAAATGAGATGGGCCCAGTAGGAGTGTCGAAAAACTGATTTACAGCAGGGGTGGCCAATTCCAAAGCAACCAAGATTAACACCACAACAAGAACAGGGAAGGGGGGTGGATGACTAACTTCAGCTAGAGACAGGGAGTATTATCTCCCTGTATTATATTATATATAACAATTATCTACAAATTTCTAATCTTAAATAAGTGCAGAGAAAAGTATACTTAAATCAGCTTTTGTCAGTTTATTTATGCAGGTGAATCTCAGCAGCCAACCACTCAGAATGATTAAAAAATTTGACCAGCACAGATTATAATGCAGGCAGAAACCCCCAGGCTAAGTTAACACAATTTCAAAAGCAGTCTAACAACTTTCAATGTATCCAGATGGCTACACTTTTTTGCATTTCAGGCAACTAACTGCAGCTAGAGACAGGGAATATTATCTCCCTGTATTATATTATATATAACAATTATTTACAAATTTCTAATCTTAAATAAGTGCAGAGAAAAGTATACTTAAGTCAGCTTTTGTCAGTTGATTTATGCAGGTGAAACTCAGCAGCCAACCACTCGGAAGATGAGCACAATCATGTCAGACCTGCTGACTTATCTGTGTAAGTACTGTGGGGTGAAGCACCTAAAGACTACCCCCTACCATCCCCAGACTAATGGTCTTGTTGAGAGGTTAAACTTTACACTCAAGTCCATGCTATGGGAATTTGCAGACCAGTTTAAGAGAGATTGGGACAAATATTTGCCCCATCTGTTATTTGCTTACAGAGAGGTTCCCCAGGAATCCACAGGTTTTTCACCCTTTGAGTTGCTGTATGGGCATAGGGTGAGAGGGCCTGTAGACTTAATTCGAGATGAGTGGGAGTGTGAGTGTGAATTCCACAAGGAGTCTGTTGTGGCATATGTCTTAAACCTCAGGACAAGGCTCAGGGAACTCATGGGCTTGGTCCAGGAGAAACTGGCAGAAGCCCAACAATAAAAAAAGTCTGGTATGACAGGAATGCTTGAGCTAGATGCTGTAGGGCAGCAGGTAATGGTTCTCATTCTTGCCAGACAAAACAAGCTGAAGGCAGCTTGGGAGGGACCCTACAAGGTGGTAAGGGAGGTCAGTGATGTTAACTACATGGTAGAACTGCTAGGCAGGGCCACAAATTGCACCATGTTAACATGATGAAACCTTACCATGATCGGGAGGCTGTTGTGCTGAGTATTTGCAGTGGATTGCAGGAAGTGTCTGAGGGAGATCTGGTGACTGATCTCCTCAGTGAGGCTTGGACTGGCACGTCAGTGGAAGGGGTAACAGTGTCCCAGCAGCTATCTCCTACCCAGGTTCAAGAAATCTGAGCAGTGTTACATGAGTTTGGGGACAGGTTCACTGGGAAACAAGGGTGCACCCACCTGGTGCAGCACCATGTGGATACAGGACCCCAAAGGCCTATTAGGCAGGCCCCTTATAAGGTGCCTGAGAGAGTTACATTTATATATATGACTATGTATAGTATTAATTAATTGTAATAATGTTTTAGGAATATGAAAATACTATGGTTTTATATATGTAATTTTGTGTCACACAATTTAATTGAATTATTTGGAGCAATTTTTATTATATATATGCCTTTTTAAAAAAAGCTCTAGTGTTTCTTTAAGGAATGAAGTTAATTAAATAAGGTAATGATAAAGGGAATTGAAATCAATTAAGTAATTAACTGTATAGAGAATAGTATTTAAACATGCTTCAGAAACAGTTGTTTGTGTTCTGATGAAGTTCGTAGGAGCGAACGAAACCTAGGTAAATAAAGGAGTTATCTTTTTGTGGTGTTGTATCTGCAACGTTTATTTACAGTTTTCGAATATAGAGTGAAGTTCATTGCTTGCATACTGCTGTTTTCATCTCCTTATTGGCGTTGCCTCCATCTCGCTTTCTTTTGACAGTGTTGGTGTTTGTTTTGGTTGCCTGAGAGAGTTAAACAGACTCTGAGGGAGGAGATACAGAAAATGCTGGAACTAGGGTTAATTCAGGACTCCAGCAGTCCGAATACCTCCCCAGTGATGCTGGTACCGAAGAAGGATGGCAGCACCAGGTTTTGTGTGGACTACAGGAAATTAGTCACACAAAGTCAGATGCTTGCCCCGTGCCTAGGACAGATGAAGCCCTAGAGCAGCTGGGTGCTAAGTATCTTACCACCATTGATCTTACCAAGGGTTACTAGCAGGTGCCCTTGACTCCCAGTGCTAGAGAGAGGTCAGCCTTTGTTACTCCTTTTGGCTTGTATGAGTTCAGAAGCATCCCCTTTGTGATAAAAAAATGTCACTTTCCAGAGGCTGGTAGGTCATATCCTAGCTGGAGCAGGAGATTTTGCCCTTGCTTACCTAGACGATATTGCCATCTACATTCCTGGCATGAGCACTTTCAGCATGTCAGAGAGGTGCTGGGCAGACTACAGAGGGCAGCGTTGACCATTAAGCACAGCAAATATCAGGTGGGTATGACAGAGGTCTCCTACCTGGGACATAGAGTGGGGAGTGGTAAGATCAGGCCAGAACCTGCCAAAGTGGAACCCATTCAGTCATGGCCTGCACCTGTTACCAAAAAGCAGGTGAGGGCATTCTTAGGGACAGCAGGGTACTACAGAAAGTTTGTCTCCAGTTGTAGTACCATACCTGCTCCCCTCTCAGACCTGACAAGGAAAAACAGGCAAGATGACATAGTGTGGACCACAGCATGTGAGCAGGCATTCCAGAAGCTTAAAGAAGCTTTGGGAGGACCCCTTGTGTTAGCAGTCCAGATTACAGCAAATAATTTGTTGTGCAGGAGGATGCTTCGAACCATGGGGTGGGGGCTGTCCTTAGCCAGAGGGAGAAGAGCACCCAGTGGTTTATCTCAATCATAGGCTTCAACCCAGAGAGGAATGCTATGCAGCTGTAGAAAAAGAATGTGTAGCCATAGTGTGGGCACTCCAGAAACTTCAGCCTTATCTGTATGGAAGGAAATTCCCTGTAGTTACAGATCACAATCCCCTAACATGGTTACATTGAGCCAGCCAGCAAAATGGCAAGTTACTAAGATGGAACCTTGGGTTGCAAGCAGATGATACGTCAGTCCAGCATCACAGTGGGATTAGCAGTGCCAACGCAGATAGGCTCTCAAACAGGGAATGGGGTAAGGTATACCCTGATGGACTCAACCCTCTCAAGCAATATTTCTCAAGGGTCACTTGAAAAATTAGCTTGAGTTCTCAGCAAGGGGAGCAATGTGATAAACTGAGGGCTGCCAGCCAAGCCAGATAGAATTTTGTAAATAATTCTATGTCATTGTAAATATTAATATGATCCACAGGCTGATTTCACAAATGTAAGAAAATGTGATATTAAGTTGTATATCTCGCCTTCATTCTTGCTGGATGGGTTCGGAGCTGAACCTCAGCTCCGACTCGGCCTTTTACTAAAGCTCGAGCGCTATTTACTGGCTCGAGGCCTCCCCTTATCCCACAATGCTAGGCGTCAGATACCCAGATCTCGTTTGCCGCTTCAACTACGAGGTTGCGTTTTTTTACCGGCTCCAGGTCGTATAATTCTTTTATTACTTCTTATAGTCAGGATTGTTAAAATTTTTAGATAGTTTAATCTAATCTTGTATCCCCTTTAGATCCCACTTAAAAAAAACTTTTTTTCCTGTCATTACAGAGTTCCCCCCCTCCCCCCATCCCTGTTTAAGGTAGTGTTAGGCCTTTCTATTCTTTTTATATATATTGTATTATATATTATATTATATATATACATAGATATTTGTTGTTAGTGTAACTGTTATAGTGTTTTTTTTTTTTTTTTGATATCATTATTCTTATCTTGTGCGTGTGTGTGTGTTTACTGTGTTAGGGCACTAGTTAAATTTTTTCCTTGGTATCTCCTTGTAATGTCTAAAGATACCAAGGTTTCAGGTTTCAAGAAGTGTGACTCGTGCTGTCAGAAGATGTCTCTGACAGACGGTCACACTTGTGTTTATTGTTTGGGCCCCCTACACCTGCAGGACTCTTGTTCGGTCTGTCATGCCTTCAGTCCGAGAGTCCTGCAGGAGCGTAGGAATAAGCTCATTTTGAGGGGCTTATTGAAGCCAGAAGGATCCCCGGCCAAGCCTTCATCTAAGAAATCATTTAAGCCCACCAAACCGTCGGCTCCCTGTTCAGAGCCGACGCTGAGCGGAGCTTCTGCTTCCTCGTCGGTTCTGGCCGGAACTGACACTTTGAGGCCTCAGTCGGCACCGACTCTACTATTGGAGCCTTCTCTGAGTCGAAAGCGTTCGAGGTCTCCCTCCTTAGAGTCCGTTCGCTCAGCTCCCAGGTCCCCATTACTACAGTCGGAGCGGAGCCATAGATCCCATTCCTCTAGGTCCTCCAGGTTATCGGATCATGACTTAGAGAGGGTGGTCAGTAGGCTCCTAAAGTCGCAGGCACTGGCCAAAATGTTGACTAGCCCTTCTCAACAGAATGTGGTTATCGCTGTTGCTTCAACTGTTCCTCCTCCGACCCTACCAACGTGTTCGGAGCCGGAGCTCGTTGGGGCTCGAATTGTTGGAATGTCGGAGCCGATACCACACCTTTTGGCTCCCTTGTTGGCTCCAATCTCTTCATTGGTTCCGTCCTTGGGGAGATCCGGGTGCCGAGACTCCCTCGTCGGCTCCAAGGGGGCAAGTGGCATCGGACCCTTGTCCGACCCCTTTCTCCCTCTCAGGGCCTTGGCGCAGGTGAGCTTGGCCCCGACATCGGCCTCGGAGCCATCCCTCTCAGTGCCGGAAGGGGTTCACGTCTCTTCGGAGCATGGACCATCTTCTCTGCCTGATACGGGCGCCTTTGAGGTCATGAGGAGCGTGCTGACTCTGGTGTCGGCTCCACGATCGACCCCTTCGGCTCCTCTCCCCATGGTGCCTGCATCGGTCTCTGTCCACCCTCCTGACCCCAAGCGTGGAGAACAGGCACTCCAGGTAGCCCCATTGGGGGTATCTTCCTCTTCCGAGACCTCCCCTGATCATTCAGAGGAGCCCCTTCAGAAGAGAAAATGTAAGAGGAAACATGTTGACTCCCCCGAGTCAGTCACCTCGGACACCAACTTGGAGGATTCGGAAGGCTCCCCAAGGTCCCCCTCTGAGGATGTATCCTTTTCAGACATCCTTGAGATCCTAAGGCAGAGTGGGAACTGGACTGCCGTTAACCCTTCCGAGGATGAGTCGGTGTACCTGGACACGTTTGGTTCTCGCCCTTCCACCTTCCTGGGTGTCTCCGTCTTTCAACCCACTCATGGAAGTGGTGGCTTGGAAGGCGTGGACGGCCCCAGACACAGTGGAACCAACTCCCCACAGGCCCACAAAATTCATCACAGCCCTGTCCGATAAACAGTTTCTTATGAAGGGTGTCCCTGTTGATGCCATGGTGGTTGCAGCAGCCACTAAGAAGGAGCTGGCTGACCCTTCTGTGCATGTCCATCCACCTAATAAAGAATCTAGGACAATGGACAGGTACGGGAAGTGGATGTTTTCTTCAGCAACCTTTTCCATGCGGTCGCTGAACTATCTGTGCCATTTCACCCGCCTTCAAAGGGATCTCCTTAAGGAACTGGGTGATACCCTTCAAGATCCATCCGCTGCGGGGTCTCAAGAAAAGATCAACTCCCAGCTGACAACCCTTAACTCTATAGTTAACTCTTCCATGCGGCTAATTTCTTATGCAGCTGATGGGGTGAGTAGGGCTGCAGGCACAGGCGTGGCTTTGAGAAGACATGCCTGGATGCGGTTATGTAACTTTGCTGACCCCTTTAAGGCGTCCTTCACCAATACCCCCTTCGATGGTTCGACTTTATTTGGACCACAGGTGAAAGATACACTTACCAGGTGTGAGCAGGAAGGCAAGACTCTCTCTGCCGTGGGAGTCCGTTTTTCTACTCCCTCTAGACCATACCCTAAAGGTCAGAAGAGTGGAAAAATGTGGTTTCGCAAACCCCAGGGAGTCGTGCCTGACACACGTCGCGAGTTTCCATTCAGAGGCAGAGGAGGGAACAACAATGGATGCCGCCCGAGGGGCAGAGGAGGTCCGCAAAATCAGGGTAGCAGGGAATCCTTCTCTGACAAACCCTTTTCAGCACCCCTGAGGGACTGCCCAACTGTCCACCTTCAGAGGCAGTCGGGGGAAGATTGTCACTGTACCCAGAAGCCTGGCGACTCCTCACACAAGACAAATGGGTACAGTCAGTCATATCTGAGGGTTACAAAATCCCCTTTGTCCACACCCCTGTACAAACAAACAAGTCCCTTCCAGATGTTCCACCCGGTCTAAGGGAACAAGCAGTTCTAGAAATTTCAAAACTGCTAGAAAAAAGAGCCATCCAACCAGTCCCAGTAGACCAGCAAGGATCCGGGATTTACTCCAAGTTCTTTTTGGTACCAAAAAAGACAGGGGACTGGAGACCCATTTTGGATCTCAGCAGGTTATACAAATCTGTTCAAAGAACAAAGTTCCGGATGGTCACGCTTCAGTCCATTCTACCCTTTTTGGGTCAGGACAATTGGATGTGCTCTGTAGACCTTCAGGATGCGTACTACCATATCAAAATGGACAGACGCTCCAGAAGGTTTCTCCGCTTCCGGCTTCTGGCTGGGAGCCAGTCACTATCAATTCAGAGCCCTGCCCTTTGGTCTCACCACAGCCCACAGGGTGTTCACCAAATGCATGACAGTGGTTACGGCTCACCTGAGATGGCGAGGATTCCAGGTGTTTCCATATTTAGATGACTGGCTCCTAACTGCTTCAACCAGGCATCAGCTAATCCGAGCCAGGGATTATACCATACAAACTTGCTCCGAGCTAGGTATCTCTCTAAATTACGAAAAGTCTGCATTGTCACCTTGTCAGTCTGTAACCTTTATAGGCACCATTCTAAATACAAAAGAACTGTCAGCAAAACTTCCATTAGAAAGAGTATTAGACATATGCCGACATGTTCAAACATTACTACAGTGCAAAAAATTCAGGCCAGATTTTACTGAAAACCTTGGGTCTCATGGCAGCAGCAATCACATTACTTCCCCTGGCTCGATTTCACATGCGGATTCTTCAATGGATGCTTTTTACCCAGTGGTCCTTCCAACAGCTCCCAATGTCTCACAACATAATAATCACCCAATCATGCAAAGACTTGGTGGATGGTCTCCCCTCAACTTTTTCAGGGCAGACCATTTGTCCTTCCTCCTCCGGTTGCCACAGTGACAACGGATGCCTCCCTGATTGGGTGGGGGGGGCATTTTCAGGGCAGGACTGTCCAGTGCACTTGGCAACCCCTAGAGTACCACCTGCACATAAATGTCTTGGAGATAAGAGCGGTACTTTTAGAGTTGCGAGCTCTTCAGGACTCTCTACCTACCGGGACTATTGCAGCTCAGACAGAGACAATATGTCGGTAGTCTGGTACATCAACAAGCAGGGCGGAACCAGGTCCTATCCCTTATGTCAAGAAGCACTCAGACTTTGGTAGTGGGCGATCTCCTCTCAACGGTTTCTGATAGCAACGCACATCCCGGGAAATCCAACGTCATAGCGGACAGGCTAAGCAGAGCAATTCTCTTGCCTCACGAGTGGTCTCTCAATCAGTCAGTAGTGGAAAAAAATTTCAGCAGATGGGGGTCAACCTTGCTGCGACCTTTTTGCAACCCCTCTCAACAGCAAGTGCAGCAACTTTTTCACTCTCTTTTCCCTCCCAGGCCATTCCCCCAGAGATGCTCTAGTTCACGATTGGCCCCGGGGTCTTCTCTATGCATCCCCTCCCTTTCCCTTAATTCCAAAACTGATTCAGAAAGTGACCGCTTTGGGATCTAGGTTGATCCTCATTGCTCCTTACTGGCCTCGACAAATTTGGTTCCCATTCCTGCATCGTCACCTGCTGGAGCAGCCCTGGAATCTGGACCCAGTGCCGGACCTCTTGATCCATCAGTCGGGTGAGCTGCACCAATCCCTTCACTCTCTCAACCTCATAGCTTGGTTGCTCCACTTCCAACCTTAGTCAGCTTCCACATATTTCTCAGTCAGTACATGAAATCATACTTTCTTCGCATAAGTCTTCTACCAGAAAGACTTATGCTGGAGCAGCCCTGGAATCTGGACCCAGTGCCAGACCTCTTGATCCATCAGTCGGGTGAGCTGCACCAATCCCTTCTCTCTCTCAACCTCACAGCTTGGTTGCTCCACTTCCAACTTTAGCCAGGCTTCCTCATATTTCTCAGTCAATACATGAAATCATACTTTCTTCGCATGAGTCTTCTACCAGGAAGACTTATGCTAGTAAGTGGAAACGTTTTTCCCTCTGGGCAGAGGCCAGGAATATAGACCCCTTTACAGCCCCTGTCCATAACGTGTTGGATTTTTTGGCGGAACTTTTTCGAGCAGGTTCTTCGTCTGCCACCATTAGGGTCCAATTGGCTGCTATTGCTAATTTTCATGTTGGTCTATCAGAGTCCAGTATCATGTCCCACAAACTTTGTAAGGCCTTTCTTAAGGGGACTATTTTACTTAGACCCCCGGTTAAAGATCCCCCCCCTCCTCCGTGGGATTTGAACTTGATATTAGCTTCATTGATTCTCCCTCCTTTTGAACCTGCGGCTTCTTGTTCCTTAAAGTTACTCTCCTGGAAGACTCCCTTCTTAGTAGCCATCACCTCGGCCAGAAGAGTATCGGAACTTCAAGCCCTTTGTGTTCGCCCTCCTTATCTTATTTTTCACAAAGATAAAGTTTCACTCAGGACTGATCCTTCCTTTTTACCCAAAATCCCCTCAGTGACAAATCTCAATCAGGCTATTGATCTTCCTGTCTTTTTTCCCAATTATTCAAACAGAGCTGAAAAAAAGTTACACTATTTGGATGTTCACAGGCAATTACGCTTTTATTTGGATAGGACCAAGCAGACAAGAAAATCAGATCAACTCTTCCTGTCCTGTGCTGAGGGTAAGCAGGGCCTACCAGTTTCTAAGGTAACCTTGTCCAGGTGGTTGGCCTCTATTATTACCTTGATCTACCAACTGAGACATAAGGAGCTCCCTACAAAACCAAAAGCTCATTCCACCAGAGCATTGGCTACGTCGGTAGCTTTTCAGGCTAGACTTCCAATGGAATCTATTTGTGCTGCAGCCACTTGGGCCACTCCTCATACCTTCATTTCACATTACAAGTTGGATGTGGCCTACAGGAGTCGAGCTGATTTTGGTTCCACTGTGCTCAAGAGTCTGTTTCAATGAGCCACCCAGGGCTAAGGTGCTAGGGACGCTGTCCCATCCAGCAAGAATGAAGGCGAGATAGACAGCTTAACATTAAGAAGTTATGTACCTACCATAACGTTCCATGTTAGTTGTCTTCATCTCGCTTCTTTTTAAGGCCCCACCCTGCATCCCCCTAGCCTGGTCAGGACCGAGAGGAATCTCTTTTTGAGGCCTTCTTCCTATGGTTGACTCTTTCTTAGGTTATGTCCTCATCTGCTTGTAGCACTGTAGGTAAACCTTGTGGCGGGAATTGGTGTTTGTTCCTTGGTGTTACCTAACGAGATCTGGGTATCTGATGCCTAGCATTGTGGGATAAGGGGAGGCCTCGAGCCAGTAAATAGCTCTCGAGCTTTAGTAAAAGGCCGAGTCGGAACCGAGGTTCAGCTCCGAACCCATCCAGCAAGAAAGAAGGTGAGATGAAGACAACTAACATGGAATGTTATGGTAGGTGCATAACTTCTTATTATATGCTGAGCTTCAGAAATGTAACCACATTGCACCCTGCTGGAAGAAAGCTGATAAGTAAACAATTTTACAACTGTGTGTGATCTCAAGCTAGGAGACAGGATGTTTGCAGCTGGAAATTCTTTCTATTGTCTTAAGACAGAGATAATTACTAGGTTTCAAATGTAAAGTGTCTTTTATTGCTGTGACTTCCTGGCAGCTTCAGATCACAAAGAAATGTTAAATTTTGTAAATTTTGAGTTCTGTTAGCCTGGGAACTAAATCAGAAGGACAAGAACGATATAATCAGAAATGACTCCGCAGTAATGTGTATTATCAATTTAAGGACTATCTCAGAAAGAAAGAAGTGCATTTTGTATTTTGTTCTGAAGCTAAAAACAACTCACCAGCACTTTGCTTTGCTCTGTAAGTAGGATTTAGATCTTAGTATTTCTCTTAGAGATTGCCAGATTACTGTAGATGTTTTCTATATTTATGTGAGATTATCCTACAATGTAGTTTTAAAGTATTTCCTGTGATTTCTGAACTCTCTGTTGTCATTGTGTTGAATTAATTGTATTGTCTTGCGCTTTTATTATTAAATATTTTTAAACCTTTTAACTGTGGCTGTTTTGTGTAGAGATATTTACGCTGTTAGAGTACTTGCATGTATTTGGTGATACTGTACAAGCCTTTCCAATAGGCTTGGTGTTCATCACTATTTGGATAACAGTAACATTACACAGTAGAATTGGTCACTCTTTGGGAAGAGCCTTATTAGTAGCTGATAAGTAGTAGTTGGTGGCAGTGATTTCTACCTAATAGTCTGGGCAGAAAGGGGCATAACTAGTGAACCTGTGCCAGCCTTCCCCAGGAGTGTCTCTGTGTTTGTATATAAATCACATCTCAAAGTATGTGCGTGTCAGGTCCTTGGGCAGGGACACGAAGCACTGGTTGGACAGAGAGGGTGCTGGAGGTTTTGGCTTGACCACTCAGCTGAGATCTGAACCCTGTAGCTGTGCCAGTGGCTAGTCTTATTGGGGATCTGGAGAGAAATGGAGAAACCAGCCCCAGCATGACTGTGAACTCTGTGTGCTCTTAAGGGAAATTGTACTTTACTGTGTGTTTACTTGTTATCCTCCCAGTCTGGACACCCCTCACTGGTGTTAATGGTGAGGATTGAGGCTCTTTGATTACTCAGTGCACGGGTGTCACACTGCTAATTATACAGTTAAGCATGATGTTCTTCATCTCACATTGCTGCAGTCCTTACACTTGGGTAGTCCGCTGTCCTCGGTCGGCCCGAATATCAAAGTATAAGGCTGACGTCGGTCAAGGCGCATTAGACTGACGTCAGGACGTCAGGGTACAAATGCGCATGACCGACGTCATATCCTCAGTCTTTTTTGCCGCATGGTCCGATGCAGAAGCAGCGTTGCAAGTGCCGGTTGGCGTTCTGAAATTTTTCGAATTCGGAGTTTCAGACCGAGTCAAAGTTGGCTAAGTACCCCGTTGGGAAATATTTTAGTTTTTTCTTGCCTCAGTGGTTTACCGGATGTCAGAAAAAGTGAATAACTGTATTTCTTGTGGGAAACAGATACCGCATAGAGATTATCATACTTTGTGTATTCCTTGTTTAGGGCCTGAGCACGACGTTGGGTGTCGCTCTTGTGCTAGATTTAACAAGCGCACTATAAAGAGAAGGTTAGATTGTGCCAGGTTAGTCTTCGGGAAGCGGTGCAATTATAAAATGCCGTCGGATGCTCCGACGCCTGCTTCTTCGAAGAAGCGCAAGGACAAAGCAGCTAAGCCTAGGCTAGAAGAACCGTCCATCCCAGACGCCGGTTCTTTAGAGGTCTCGGTGGAGCCGGTGGTTCTGCCAGAGGTTTCTTTGGAGTCCCAGGGAGAGACTTTGTTATTGCAAGATGTGGCCTCTCAGGAGGCAGGCCAGGCTGAAGGGGCTTCTCAGGTTGCTGTACTCCCCTCCCTTCCTAGGGTGGTTAGGCCCTCTCCTTCTGTTCCCAAGGCTTCTCCCAGAGGCAGGCCAGGTTTAGCTTCAGTTGGTGTCACCCCTAGTTCTTCAGGGACTGTGCCCAAGAAGCATATGCTTAGAATGGCAGAAGATTTGATTACTTTGATTAGAGGTTCTATGCCCCCTCCTGATAAGAGACCTAGGGTGGAACCTGAGCTTGGGAGTTTTGAGCAGGCTTCAGATGTTTCAGAGTCTTCGGCTGAAGACTTGCAGGAGTATTCTCCTTATTCTGATTCTGATGTGGATGATTCTACTCCTTCTGCTTCTCCTCCTGAGGATTTTTCTTTTTCAGAGACTCTTCATTCCATGAGGGAGCATTTTAAGTGGGAAGGTCAGGACTTTTCTGATTCCAGGAAAAGGCTTAGGGAATTTTTGTTTTTACCCCAGCATAGGCCTTTGGCTATACCTCCTGTTCTGGATGTGGTGGAAGATGCTTTTGCAGAGGCTTCTCTTAATCCTGATTCTTTGCCTCCTGCTCCTGTTAAACCGGATAGGTATTACAGGGTGCCTGAAGCTCATAAGTATCTTTTTAAGAGTCCTAGGGCAGACCCAGAAACTGTTAGTCAGGGGCCTAAAGGTGTTAAGGCTTCTGTTGTTAAAAATCCGGTTCCTCCAGATAAAGAGGCCAGGGCTTTGGATAGATGGGGAAAGAAAGTTTATACTTCTTCCACACTAGCTATGAGGGCTTTGAATTGCCAGTTTCACATGTTGAAATACCAAAACTATCTCCTTTCACAATTGAAGTCTAAGGTAGATGCTCTGGCGGAAGGTATTGAGTGTAAAGAGTTACAAGTTTTAGTACATGTTTCTGAACAGGTGGGCAAGCATTCTTTGCAATGTGGTTTTGATGCTGTACAGGCCTCGTCTAGGGTGGCTGCCACTGGGTCAGTTCTTCGCAGGCACGCCTGGCTGAGGGATCAGAATTTATCTGAGCATGTTAAGACAAGGATTTTAGATGCTCCTTTACAATCTGATGTGTTGTTTGGTTCTCCTGTTGAGGCAGTCTTAAAGAAAATGGAAGACAAGGCTAAGTCTATGCAGACTGTTAAAGATTTTTTGCAGGTTCAGCCTCCGAAGTTTAGTAGAAATTGGCCTACCAAGGGGTGGACGTATCCTTCTTATGATTCCCAGTCTAGGGGTAGGTCTAGACGTGGTAGAGGCAGAGCTCAGGGCTCTTTCAGGCCTAGAACAGGGAGTTCACCTGCACAGTCTTCGGGTGAGGGCAGGGGTCAGTCCTTTCGTAAACAGACCCAATGACCTACCTTTTCAGCTGCCAGAGCCTTCTCGTCTGGCAGCACCTTTGGGAGGAAGGTTGGCACTTTTCAAGGAAAATTGGAGTTTGATTACCCAAGACAGATGGGTATTGGATATCATACACCACGGTTACAGGTTTTATTTCCATACCTTGCCTCCTTTCAAAGGCATGCCAGACGTTCCTCCTCAACAAAGAATAGAGGCTCACAAACAAATTTCTCTGTTACTTCAAATGGGGGCCATACAGTCGGTTCCTATGCTAGAAGTGGGCCTAGGATTTTATTCTCGCCTGTTCCTAGTACCAAAGAAAGGGAACACGTGGAGACCAATTTTGGATTTATCTACCCTCAACACTTATCTGGACATTCCCAAGTTCAAAATGTTGACGTTACAACAGCTTTTACCTCTGCTGGGCAAAGATCATTGGATGGTAACTTTGGATCTCAAGGAGGCTTACCTTCATGTTCCTATCAGACTGAGTTGCAGTAAGTATCTGCGTTTTCGGGCTGGGACTTCTCATTATCAGTTCTCTGCATTGCCCTTTGGCTTATCTACTGCGCCCAGAGTGTTCACGAAAGTTCTGGCTCCAGTGATAGCTTTCCTCAGGCTAAAAGGAATACAGATCTATCCTTATTTGGACGATTGCCTGATTCTGGCTCAAGGAAGGGACGAGCTTCTTCATCATTTGGAATATGTAATAGCAGTGCTAAGATGCCTGGGGTATTCTGTGAACGAAATAAAGTCCAGTCTAGTACCCTCTCAGGACATGTGCTTTCTGGGTGTAAGACTGAATACAGCATCCCAGTTGGCCTTTTGACCCCGGACAAACAAAAGAATCTTTCCCTTTACTTTCATCAATTGTCTCATCAGTCCAGGCTGACTGCAAGGACAGTCCTTCAAGCCTTGGGGTTCATGGCATCTTGTATTCTGGTGCTTCCCAATGCCAAACTGCATATGAGGAAGTTACAATGGTATCTCAAAATGTATGGACACAGCACTGCCAGGATCTGGACACTGTCATTGAAATAATACCTTGCATTCAAAAGGAATTGTTGTGGTGGGCTCAGGAATGTCACCTAAACAAGGGACTCTCTGTGACCCGGCCAGAGGCGAGTCAGATTCTAACGACAGATGCCTCAGACACAGCTTGGGGAGCTCATCTGAATGGAAAGTGGATACAAGACAAGTGGCCTGCCAGACTACAACATCTACATATCAACTTGAAGGAGATGTTAGCAGTCCAGTTTGCATTAATAGCTTTCAAGGATTTACTTCTTCCAGGACAGGTGTTGATTCTAACAGACAACACAACTGTCATGTGGTACATCAACAAACAAGGGGGAACACATTCTTATCCTCTATGCAGGCAAGCAATGATTTTGTGGGAGACTGCTCTCAGTTTGCAACTAAATCTTCAGGCAAGGTTTCTGCCGGGAGCACAGAACTCCTTAGCAGATGTGTTAAGCAGACAAATCATGGATCCCCACGAGTGGAAATTGGATCCTCATGTATTTCAGAAATTGACAGTGTCATGGGGAACTCCAGACATAGATCTGTTCGCTTCTCCACTAAACCACCAGCTGCCAAAGTTTTGCACGAAAGGTTTCATCCCACAGCTTGGAAAGTGGATGCTCTTTCTTTCAATTGGAGCAATCTTCATGTGTACGCCTTTCCACCTCTGCCTCTCCTCCCAAAGGTACT
This sequence comes from Protopterus annectens, assembly GCF_019279795.1. Taxonomy (NCBI): domain Eukaryota; kingdom Metazoa; phylum Chordata; order Ceratodontiformes; family Protopteridae; genus Protopterus; species Protopterus annectens. Next base: position 550,085,812 of record NC_056731.1, read on the forward strand.
ACTAAAGGCCAGACAGGACAAGCCAAGGATGATTTTGATAGCTCCAGATTGGCCTCGACAGCATTGGTACCCATTACTGAGAAGTCTGGTGCGGAGCCTCCATGGCCTTTGCCTTGATTCCACACCTGTTGTCTCAGGAGGACAGTCATTTGCTCAATGTCAAGCTTCACTCTCTTCACCTAACAGCCTGGCATATTCTGTTTTGAACCATAGTAGGTCTCAACTTCCACAGCAAGTTTTGAATGTTATTTTGGAAGCTAGAAGGTCTAGTACAAGGAAAGTGTACGCAGATAAATGGAAGAGATTTTTATTTTGGAGCGCAGCAAAGGATTTTGATGTTTCTGAGCCTAATTTAAGTGTGGCTCTTCAATATCTTACTGAGTTACTGGACAAAGGTTTGTCCTTCTCTTCTATTAAGGTTCATGCTGCAGCAATTTCGGCTCACTATGATTGTGACCCACCATTGTTTTCTCATCCTTTGTTCAAGCAATTTCTTAGAGGGGCAAAGAATATAAGACACCCACGTAGAGCTCCTACTCCTGCTTGGGATCTCAATTTTGTGTTGGAGAAACTCACTCTACAGCCTTTTGAGCCTGCAGCTACTACCGAGTTGAAATATTTATCATGGAAGACTGCTTTTTTGTTGGCCATTACCTCTGCAAGAAGGGTTTCTGAATTGCAGGCCCTTATGGCGGTTGAGCCCTTCTTAATTTTCCATAAGGATAGGGTATCTTTGCGTACTAATCCTTCCTTTATGCCTAAAGTGGTTTCTAGTGTGGCTTTAAACCAAACTATTCATTTGCCTACTTTTATGCAAATCCCCAAAATAAAGGGGAAAAGATTTTGCACACTTTAGATGTACACAGGCAGTTGCGATATTATTTGAGCAGGACTAAGGGGTTCAGGCAGTCTCAGCAGTTATTTGTTTCTTTTGCTTTGAGTTCTCAGGGCAAGCCTGTGTCAAAACAAACTATTTCTAAGTGGATTGGGTTTTGCATTGCTTTCTGTTATTCCCATCATGGCAAGGAGATTCCAGCTGGGATTAGGCCTCATTCCACTAGGGCTACTGCCACTTGACAGCTTTTTAAGGGGTGGCAACTAAGGATATTTTGGAGGCAGCTACTTGGAGTTCAGTGCATACTTTCTCTAAGCATTACCACCTTCCACTTTACTCTAAATCTAGGGCTGGTTTTGCCACTGCTATTTTACAGGGCATTTTGGCAGCTCCTGCTTCTTTATAGTTTTGCCATCCTCCCTTACCTCTGCTTTGGGATTCTACCCAAGTGTAAGGACTGCAGCAATGTGAGATGAAGAACATAGTACAGTTTTGTACCTACCATAAATGTAGATGTTCGAAGATCCACATTGCTGCAGTCCAATTTACCCTCCCTCCTTCCCCTCTGTAGTTAGAGGTGGTTGTGTGGGTTGGGTTGTACATATTGTGTATATTGTATATATTGTACATATTATTAGTGCAAGGGTGGTTGGTTGGTTGTTTGCTGTCTTTGGTTTTGACCTTTCTTTTTAGGGTCTTCTGACATCTGGGGCAAGAAAAGACTGAGGATATGACGTCGGTCATGCGCATTTGTACCCTGACGTCCTGACGTCAGTCTAATGCGCCTTGACCGACGTCAGCCTTATACTTTGATATTCGGGCCGACCGAGGACAGCGGACTACCCAAGTGTAAGGACTGCAGCAATGTGGATCTTCGAACATCTACATTTATGGTAGGTACAAAACTGTACTTTTTCATATTTCACTAAGTATCTCAACATGCACATATAGAGGAATTTCTTGTTATGTGAAAACACGTCTGGTTAATAAAAATGTTCTAACAATGTATGTCTAGGTTATACAGTTTTTAAGATATAATACATTGTGAAAGTTTAGAAAAAAATATAATTTTGGGTTTAGATGCATTATAGTATTTACGGAAAGACTGAATGCACTATTATCACTGCAAAAAATACTTCTTACTGATTAATGTTGCAATTTTTACAGTTAATAGCTTTTATTATTCACAAAATATTTACTTTTTCATAATATTCTTTTTAAGTTTATTTTTCAGAAAATGCTCTGCAATACAAGATGTTTCTAGGCTGCTAAAGGTGTGGCATTCCACACCAGTAAAGTGTTATTGAGTTAATTCTAGGTTGTAGTCTCTCTTTCACTCACTGTAACTGTGATTTTATGCAGTGGAGTTTCATGTGAATACCTTTGAAACTAAGTTGATGCTTTTCTCCAAGAGACTTCTAGTCTTTCACCTTAGACTTTAGACTCTTGGTCACTAACATCGATGGTAACCTGAGTCAGTCAACCTTGCATTTTCACATTACCTCCCTTGATCGCTTGCCCATTGATGCAGTTATTTCTACTAAGCTTCCTAGCTGTATCACTGGTAATCAACTAAAATTTGACAAACACTTGTCAGATTGTACAGAGAGAGAGCATTTCTCATCTGATGCTAAGCTGTTTACAAGTAATATCTTCTTCCATTTTTTCTGTGTTCATCATATTTCCTTATAGGTCTTCTCCCATCACTAACCATGAACAGGGAATGCTTAAAAATCAGTGCAGATTTTATCATATCACTTCTGTCCCCATTTTCTTTGAAAAGTCTGCACTGGTTAGAATTTGACAGTCTGGCTGTCATTCAGGTAACATTTGCCAACAAAGTTCTGCATTTTTTACTGTTTTCTTTCTCTGCTGTGTTACTGTTTGGATGATTACTCTGTGTGAATATAGGCCACTAGCTGTTAAGCTTGTTATTATTTCACAAATAAATATATGTTCAATGCTCGTTACTGTGTTGTTGTCAAATTTTGAAATCATCTTCTTGAACATTCCTGGTACAGCCATGAAAAAAGGCCCTTAAGTCAGAATTTAAAAAAGAAGAAAGAAGAAAAATCCTAAGGTGTACTAAAAATCTTGTTGTGGTATTTTTAACTTTGGCACAGGAATTTTGACCCCACATTGCCATTTGTGAAATTACTTAAATATTAGCATATACATTCTTTCCATTCCAACTGGTTTAAAATTATACTTTTCCTTATTCTTGTTTGCCTGATCCCTCCTTCTAATGACATAACATCTTCCTTTGTCTCAGTCACTTCTCAGTCACTGCACACTTTCTCTTCTTTCTTGCATCTGACTTATTTCATCAAAACTAATTGAACATTTACTACTAAATATCTCTCCTCTCTCTCATTTTTTGCTGCAGCTTACATAATATTATGTAATTTTTTTTACATAATGTGAATGAAAAACTGTATAAAGTATGCACCTGTACTTTCAACATATATGTGAAATATGAAAACAGTTGCTTTTTTAAGTAAATATTCATCAAAGATGTGAAGCTTGACTAGCTGTACATGACAGGTGTTTTTTCTATTGAAATGCAGCAGAGCTTTGAAGAGTGAAACTAACTCTGGATGCACTTATTAGCAGAGCTTAGAGCGCATTAGACAGTGACTTACTGTCAAAAGCTGTGTCTCCTTATTTTGGCATTTTTCCTTTCTGGTTTATCTAACCAAATTTGCTTTGTGGAAGATATTTGGATTAAAAAAAAAAACTTCACCCAAGAGGAAGTGCAGGGTCAGGAATTCTTTATGAAATTTAGTAAAGGGATAACTATCTAAAAGGGCAATATTAACCGAGTATTTCTCAGTGTTAATTCATTCAGAGATTTTTTTCCAGGTAAACTGACTCTCTGAAAATCAGCTCTGCAGTTGTTATACTTAGTCTGTGCATTCCTCTTTCATTGTTTGGCAGATTGTTCAGCAAGCCTGGGAGGAGTTAAAAAAACTCTACAAGTACTGCAGAAGACAAGAAAGTGTTGCCTAGAATCGGAGAACAAGTGTTTATAAAATCTTACTCAGTTGTCTTTTGCTATTTGCTAAATGGTCATAAAAGTCAAGGACAGATAGTTTGCAGTTATCTCCAGTTAGTGATGGTGCCAAAACCAGCTAAGTGTTAGTCATCATTTTTCTTATGTTGTCTGTTTACAAATTTTATTTTATATACTTGTATGCAAAAATATATTTTGCTTTTGTATATATCTGCATTTCAAAATGTATTAAGTAATAAATGCTGTTATTCTGCCTCAAAACCCTGTAGCTGGCTGCTTATTGATGCATTTAAAAGTAATTGTATTAAACTGGTAAATTATAGCTGGCGGCTTCTGTTTTTTGAAGAGTGAGTAAAAAAAGAGACTGATAAACTATAGCGGCAATATGTTAATAGTGCAAATGGCTCATTCTAAGAGTCTGCAGCAATTGTAAACTTGGTGTGCCAGATTGATGTGGCTAGTAGCAGACTGTTAACCCAAATGCAGGAAATGGAAGTGACATTGAAAGCATATTATTAGATCTCCTCCTAGAAAACATTGTGTTTGTGAGTGCAAAGTATCTTTAACCAAGGGTTTGTAAGATAGCACTGAAAGACTGAAAGCTGAGTGTGAGATGGTTGAATTCCTGGGAAGACTGTGCATATAACTCTGTCATTTAACTGTACATGATGAATCTTATTTTGGTGTGGATGGTGATGGTTATAGCCCAAGACAGCAGATGTTCATTTGTCATATACTCTTCAGGCTGGATACCTTGTATATCATGCATTTGTGTGTGTGTGTGTGTGTGCGTGTCTGTGTGTGCGTGTCTGTGTGTGTGTGTGTCTGTGTGTGTGTGTATGTGAATGTATGTAACTTGCCTGACAGCCAATGTGCTACCTCCAAGAAAACAGAAATTTAGTATGGAGGTCTTTATATTCTAATCCTGGGTCAGACCCATCAGTGATTTCTTTGTTAAATACAGCTGCTGGTTAAGCCAGGGAAAGTCTTTGATAGATATGATAAAAAGTGTACTCTTCTGCAGCATGCAGCATCTATTTTCAGAATTTTCAGTTGTCTAGCACATATGTTAAAGTTTGTTTTCCACTTTTGAGGGCATGAAGAACATCATGGTATCTCTCATCTGCAGAAAACCATTGTAGTGTAACCTTGTTTCTGCATCTCAGGTGGCTATCCACTCTTTTACATGTGCTTATGATTTAGCTGATATCACTACTAGGGCTGTTGCTACTGGAACTGTTATGAGGACATTTTTTTGGTTGTGTACTCAAAACCTTCTTGTGGATGTTAAAGCAGCAATTTTGAATTCTTCCTTAGACAGGGTTGTAGTCTTTGGACTGTCTGCTGTGGAGGTTGTTAAAAAGTGTGATGAGGGAGACAAGCTGATTCAGGGAATTTCATAGATTTTTCAGCCTTCTTTCTCCAAGTTTGCCAAGGGGTTTAATGCTTCCTCTATGACTTTTTACAAAAAGTAGACAAGCTGCTGGTAAGCAGTTTTTTTAAAGCAGTGGTAGGGAGGCTTCCAGAATTAAGGACAGTCTAACAAGTCTAAATAACTATCTTCAAAATCCACGCACACATTTTAGCCTGGCCTTTAACCCTTCCTGAAAAAAACTGAACCTCAGTTTTTCTTTTTGGCAACAATATAGTTTCAGAAAGCAGTTAATCTGTTACAGATGACTGTGGTAATCTCTCCCTCTCTTCTTAATGATTCCTTCTCATCCGCAGATCAAACTTGTCTTTTACCCTATGTCATTCAGCAAATGCTGACTCAGGGTTTGATGGAACCAGATCCCATCCTCGGCTGGGAGAAGGTTATTATTATTTCCAGTGCCATAGAAAGATGATTTCTGGAGACAAATTTTATATCTTCTTTTTTTTAAACCAGTTTGTGATGGTGCCCAAGTTCAAAATGTTATCTCTTCACAACCTGGTATCTCTCATTCCCTAAAGTTTTTTTTTGATTACCCTAGATTTAACGAGAGTAAAAATAGCCATGTAAAATATTATATTCATAAAATAGCAGGAAGTGTTTTAAGACATAATCCAGTGTGGGAATGGAGAAAAGGAGATCTTACCAACAGGATGTCTGCAAGTAAGGGTATAGAATGGACTGGATTTTGCTGAAGGAAATTAACAAAGGAACCAAGGTATTAGGTGCATGTAACTCTGGAGGGAAAGGTAATAGTGGGATGTAGCTAAGGAGAAGTTTGTACTGTGGGTTATAGACTGGCTTCCCTACCAGGGATTGATAACAAAAGTATACACAGAGAAAGGGATAGGGGAGTGCTAAATGAAAGACCCGCTATGATAGAGTTTTAAGTTGTGCCTAGAATAGAAGTTGCCTTTAGAAAAGGAATAAGTGTATTCCATGATAACTATAAGAATCAGTGAGGAGTTTAGAAAGGATTGGAAAAAAGAGAATGGAAAAGCAATTTACAAAGGAACAATGAGAAGAAATGTGTAAGGCTCCCAACTATACAACAGAGTACACGAGGTTTAGGATTTTTGCAAGAAGTGTTTGAGTAGGTATTTTTTTATACCCAGGGTAGATTTCAAAGGATTTTTACTTGGGTGTATACCAAATGCTGGAAGTGTGATAGGAAATCAGAGGTAGTTGGTAACATGTTTTTCAGGAATGCAATGATTTGGCAGATTTGAGAAATTTCCTAGGGGGTATTCATATGGAAATATTAAGTGAACAACTTGTAAGTAAGGAAATGATTCTTTTGAGCTGGGATATAGGATCTGAATTACCTAGACATAGTGAAAATTTACTAGGTTTAATGCAGTGCATGGAGCGTCGGGATTGTGTTCGAACATCATTGAAAAAATAAACTTGTTAACACTTTCCTAGGTATGAAACATGATCATAATAGTGCCCCCCCCCCCCCAAGTGCTGTGTTACAAGTGAGCTTCATGTTGGGGACTTCTAGCATACATTACTGTCTGGCAAAGAATAGTAGCAAAAGGTAAAGCAGATATTGCTGGCTTGCAAAGAATAGTAACAAAAGGTAAAGCAACTTAGTTTTTGCCTGCTGTTCACACCTCTCAACTGCCCGAAGTTTGACTATTTTTTGTTCTATTACTCATACATTTTTGTATTTTCAGGTAAGTTACATAGGATTGCAGTTAGTCAATAACACCATACATTAAAGTTTATTATTTTTGTATGTACTTTAGGTTAGATTTTTTTGATTTTTCCTTTGAGTTATTTTTACTTCTGTAGCAACTCGTTCACTTACGTTTGTTGTCTTAGGATTAATTTAATGGCAAGTTTAATTAATTATTTATTTTATTTTATTTACTTGGTTATTTATGTATTGCATTTGACTACCAGACGCATACTCTTTTTGCTTCAGCTTAATAAACTGTGGTTTAAACAAGCAACCAGCTTGAACCATGTTTTCTTATTTCTAATGACAACAAAATGCGATCAATGATATCGATCTTGCATAAGAAGGTTTGATTGCAGTCTATGTTAATAATTTTAATGCAGATACCAAGAGTAATTGTTCTTCTACAATTAGTTTTCCATGTTTGTGACTTGTTTTTTCTCTTAAGGTTGAAAAACTACATTTTGTAGTATTAGATTATGTAGTCAGATAAGAAGAATTGATAAAATATATCCCTAATTTTGATCCTTTTTTCACCCCCCCCCATACCTGTCAGCCTCTGAATATTAAAAATTATAGCACTGGCCTTTAAAAAATTATAGCAGAAGGTCAGAAAGTGGGGCATTTTTCTGTTTTTCATGATAGAAAGTGTCAGTATTCTAGAAATGTATATAGTTGGTGATGAGAGAGTCTTTCTATAGGCTTAGTTTGTTCATTTATTTATCAATATATATGCCCATAAACAGGTCTAACTGTATGAGGAGTATCAGAAAATATAGGAAAAGCATGGCTAAATCTGAGGTCCAAAATCACAGCGCTACTCCTAAATCATAGCATTTAAGAGGTATGGCCCCCCCCTTAAATTTTAGATTTATCCAGAATTCTTAAAGAGGTGTGCTGCAGTGTGTTGACAGCAGTAGGTGCTTTACTGGCTTTCAAAGGTGGTAAAATGCTTCACACTTTAACACTTTCCTTTTTTTTTCTGCAACTGGTAGTACATTGAGCAGATAAAGCTCCATGCACTGCTAATGGTCGGGTCTCCAATCGTATTTATTTATTTTAATCATTTATTGCCTTTCTTGACTGGGAAAGTCTGACTAGGCTATGCAGAACCCCTTTTCAGCAAAGGCCTGGGGAGTAAAGCTCCACCTGAATACATTACATTAACATGAAGTACTTGCATTGCAAACAAGTCAGATGCAGCAATATTCATAGATGTGGGGTTTTGCATACAAGAACTCCAAGAAAACCAGTGACTACTGCTTGGGATCTTAATTTTTTTGTTACAGAAGCTAACACTTGCTCCATTTAAATCAGCTCATCAGGCTGACTTGGGGTTCTTAACATGGAAAACTGTTTTATTGATTGCTCTGACCTTTGCAAGAAGAGTAACTGAGTTGCAAGCTCTTATGGTAAGTCAACCCTGTCTTATTTTCCACTGAGACAGGATTTCTTTGAGAACTAATCCTTCTTTTGTGCTTAAGTTGTCTGAGTTTACTTTGTCAAACTGTCCATCTCCCTGTTTTCTTTCCTGAGCCCAAAAATGAGGGAGAAAGAATACTGCATACTTTGAATGTCCACAGACCGCCCAGTTACTATCTTGACAGAAAACTTTTTCAGATCTTTCGATCAATTGTTTATTTTTTGTGAAGGTAAGAAGAGACAACCTGTGCCTAAATAAGACCATTTCCAAATGGTTATCTCAGGCTGTTACTGTCTGTTATTCTCACCACACAAAACTAATCTAGTTGGGGTCAAGGCTCAGTCTACAAGGGTCATGGGGTCATCTGCAGCTTTTTGTAAAGGGTTGGATTCTAGAGGTATTGTAGAATCAAAAACCTGTTCCTATGTATATAGTTTTACAAAGCACTACAAGCTTGATTCATTCTCTAGGTGTATGTTGGGCTTTGATAAGACCATTCCCCAGGGGCTCCTAAACCCTTCATCATCCACCTCCCAAATTTTGTAAGTTAGGGTAATCTAACCATATAGCTAAGGCAACTGCAGCAGTGATCAGTATAATGAACATAGCACAGTTATGTAAGTAAACTTGCAATAACAGTCAATGCTCAGATGATGCCTGCTGCAGTAGCCACTTCCTTCCTCCATCCCCCTTTGTTTCTTGAGTATGTTGTTTTGCAGTGTGTGTTTGCATGTGTATACACACACACATATATATATATATATATATATATATATATATATATATATATATATATATATACACACATACATACACACACACACACACATATATATATATATATATATATATATATATATATATATACATACACACACACACATATATATATATATATATATATATATATATATATATATATATATATATATATATATATATATATACATACATATATACACACACATATATATATATATATATATATATATATATATATATATATATATATATATGTATATAGGTCTACTTGCGGTTACCAAAATAATATCAGTAGACCGCCTTTTAAAACACCGAGCTGAAAAGTTCGATGTGTCATATGAGCGACACGTCTGAATGCGGACTTCTGAATGCTCGACAGCCCAACTTGAGCGGAACAGGAAATCTGCTCTTGTGGATGTTGTAGTGCGATCTCGGAGTTGATATCTGTAAGTTGCAGGGGTTTTGGGGGGGGTGGCAAAAATGTGAAAAAGTGAAGGTATGTATGTTATGGTGTTTTATTTGTAGTGTATGTTTTGTCTTAGTGGTAAGGGTTTAGATGGTGGGCGGGGTGTGGGTGAGAGGAACTAGGTAGTTTTATGTGGAATGTTGTGATGTTCTTCATCTCACATTGCTGCAGTCCTTACATATGGGTAGTCCGCTGTCCTCGGTCGGCCCGAATACCAAAGTATTAGGCTGACGTCGGTCATGGGCGCTCAGAACTGACATCAGAGCGTCAGAGTATAAAAGCGCATGACCGACGTCATATCCTCAGTCTTTTTTGCCGCATGGTCCGATGCAGAAGCAGCGTTGCAAGTGCCATTCGGCGTTCTGAAATTTTCGTATTCTGAGTTTCAGACCGAATCCAAGTTGGCTAAGTACCCCGTTGGGGAATATTTTTGTTTTTTCTTGCCTCAGTTAATTCCGGATGTCAGAAAAAGTGAATAATTGTATTTCTTGTGGGAAACAGATACCGCATAGGGATTATCACTCTCTTTGTATTCCTTGTTTGGGACCTGAGCACGACGTAGTCGGGTGTCACTTTTGTGCTAGGTTTAATAAGCGCACCATTAAACGTAGGTTAGATTGCGCTAGGCTTGTCTTCGGTAAGCGGTGTAATTATAATATGCCGTCGGATCCTCCGACGCCCGCTACCGCGAAGAAGCGCAAAGACAAATCTATAAAACCCAGGCAGGATGAGTCGTCCGTTCCGGACGCCGGTTCTTTAGAAACTACGGTGGAATCTGTGGATCCAGCCGAGGTTTCAGTTGAGTCTCAGGGGGAGACTTTGATTTTGCAGGATGTGGCCTCTCAGGAGTCTGGTCAGGCTGACGGGGCCTCTCAGGTTGCTGTTCTCCCTTCCTTGCCTAAGGTGGTTAGGCCTTCTCCTTCTGTCTCTAAGGCCCCTTCCAAAGGCAGGACTGGTTTGCCTTCCACTGGTGTCAGTCCTAGTTCTGCAGGTTCTGTGCCTAAAAAACATATGCTTAAAATGGCAGAAGATTTGATTACTTTAATTAGAGGTTCTATGCCCCCTCCTGATAAGAGGCCCAGGGTGGAGCCAGAGGTAGAAAGTTTGGATCAGGCTTCAGATGACTCAGAGTCTTCGGCTGAAGACATTCAGGATTTCCCTCCTTATTCAGATTCTGATGCAGAGGATTCCACTCCTTCTGCTTCTCCTCCAGAGGATTTTTCTTTTTCAGAAACACTACACTCTGTGAGGGAGCATTTTAAATGGGAAGGTCAGGATTTCTAAGATTCCCGAAAGAGGCTTAGGGAATTCTTGTTTTTACCACAACATAGACCCTTGGCTATACCTCCTGTTTTGGATGTTGTTCAAGACGTTTTCTCAGAGGCTTCCCTTAATCCAGATTCTCTGCCTCCTGCGCCAGTTAAACCGGATAGGTATTACAGGGTGCCTGAGGCTCATAAATATCTGTATAAGAGTCCTAGGGCTGACCCAGAAACTATTAGCCAGGGGCCTAAGGGGGTCAGAGCTTCTGTTGTAAAGAATCTGGTTCCCATAGATAAAGAGGCTAGAGCTTTGGATAGATGGGGCAAAAAAGTGTATACCTCTTCTACTTTAGCTATGAGGGCTTTGAATTGCCAGTTTCATATGTTGAAGTATCAGAATTTCCTCCTTACGCAACTAAAATCTAAAGTGGATGCTTTGGCAGAGGGCATAGAGTGTAAAGAATTACAGGATTTGGTACATGTCTCTGAACAGGTGGGTAAGCATTCTTTGCAATGTGGTTTTGATGCTTTACAGGCTTCTTCCAGGGTGGCTGCCACTGGTTCAGTTCTCCGCAGGCACGCCTGGCTAAAAGATCAGAATTTGTCTGAGCATGTTAAAGCTAGAATTTTGGATGCTCCTTTACAGTCTGAAGTTTTGTTTGGTTCCCCTGTGGAGTCGGTCTTGAAGAAAATGGAAGACAAGGCTAAGTCTATGCAGACTGTTAAAGATTTTTTGCAGGTGCAGCCTCCAAAGTTTAGTAGGAATTGGCCTACTAAGGGTTGGGCGTATCCTTCTTCTGATTCTCAGTCTAGGGGTAGATCTAGACGTGGTAGGGGCAGAGCTCAGGGTACTTTCAGGCCTAGAACATGGAGTTCACCTGCACAATCTTCAAGTGAGGGTAGGGGCCAGTCCTTTCGTAAACAGGCCCAATGACCTGCATTTTCAGCTGCCAGATTCTTCTTGCATGGCAGCTCCTTTGGGAGGAAGGTTAGCACTCTTCCAGCAAAACTGGCTTTTAGTCACCCAAGACAAATGGGTATTGGACATTATAACCCGAGGCTACAAGTTCTATTTCCATACACTGCCTCCTTTCAAAGGCATGCCAGACGTTCCTCCTCAGCAAAGGGTAGAGGCTCACAAGCAGATTTCTTTACTTCTTCAAATGGGAGCTATACAGCCGGTCCCTCTGTCAGAAGTGGGCCTAGGATTTTATTCTCGCCTGTTTCTAGTACCAAAGAAAGGGAACACGTGGAGACCGATTTTGGATTTATCTATTCTCAACACATACTTGGACATTCCAAAGTTCAAAATGTTGACGTTGCAACAGCTTTTACCTCTGTTGGGCAAAGATCACTGGATGGTAACTCTGGATCTCAAAGAAGCTTATCTTCATGTTCCTATCAGGCCAAGCTGCAGGAGGTACCTGCGTTTTCGGACTGGAACTTTACATTATCAGTTCTCTGCATTGCCCTTTGGCTTATCTACTGCGCCCAGGGTGTTCACAAAGGTTCTGGCTCCAGTGATAGCCTTCTTCAGGTTAAGAGGAATACAAATTTATCCTTATTTGGATGATTGCCTGATTCTTGCTCAACACAGGGACGAACTTCTTCATCATCTACAGTATGTGATGGCAGTGTTAAGGTGCCTAGGGTATTCTGTGAACGAAACAAAGTCCAGTCTAGTACCCTCTCAGGACATGTGCTTTCTGGGTGTGAGACTGAATACAGCTTCCCAGATGGCTTTTTTGACCCCGGACAAACAAAAGAACCTTACTCTTTACTTTCATCAATTGTCTCTACGGTCCAGGCTGACTGCAAGGACAGTCCTTCAAGCCTTGGGGTTCATGGCATCTTGTATCCTGGTGCTTCCCAATGCCAAACTGCATATGAGGAAGCTTCAATGGTATCTCAAAAATGTATGGACACAACACTGCCAAGATCTGGACACTGTCATTCAAATAATACCTTGCATTCGAAAGGAATTTTTGTGGTGGGCTCAGGAATGTCACCTAAACAAGGGACTCTCTGTGACCCGACCAGAGGCGAGTCAGATTCTAACGACAGATGCCTCGGACAAGGCTTGGGGAGCACACCTCAATGGAAAATGGGTGCAAGACACGTGGCCTGCCAGACTTCAACATTTGCATATCAACTTGAAGGAGATGTTAGCAGTCCAATTTGCATTGATGGCTTTCAAGGATTTACTTCACCCAGGGCAAGTGTTGATTCAAACAGACAACACAACTGTCATGTGGTACATCAACAAGCAAGGGGGAACACATTCGTACCCACTTTGCAGGCAAGCGATGATTTTGTGGGAGACTGCTCTCAGTTTACACCTCAATCTTCAGGCAAGGTTTCTACCAGGAGCACAGAACTCCTTAGCAGATGTGTTGAGCAGACAGATAGTGGATCCCCACGAGTGGAAATTGGATCCTCATGTATTTTGAAAGTTGACAGTGTTATGGGGAACTCCAGACATAGATCTGTTCGCTTCTCCACTAAATTACCAGTTGCCAAAGTTTTGCACAAAGATGTTTCATCCCACAGCTTGGAAGGTGGATGCTCTATCATTCAGTTGGAGCAATCTTCACGTCTATGCCTTTCCACCTCTGCCTCTCCTCCCCAAGGTACTCTTGAAGGCCAGACAAGACAAGCCATCCATGATTCTGATAGCTCCGGATTGGCCTCGACAGCACTGGTACCCACTGCTGAGAAGTTTAGCACGGGAGCCTCCATGGCCTTTGCCTTCGATTCCGCACCTTTTGTCTCAGGAGGGCAATCATTTCCTCAATGTCAAAATCCAGTCTCTGCATCTAATGGCCTGGCATATTCTGTTTTAGACCCTGGAGGGTCTCAGCTTCCACAACAAGTTTTGAATGTTATTTTGGAGGCCAGAAGGCCTAGTACAAGGAAAGTTTATGCTGATAAATGGAGGAGGTTTTTTATTTGGAGCAAAGCGAAGGACTTTGATGCTTCCAAGCCTGATTTAAGTGTTTCTCTTCAATATCTTACTGAGTTATTGGACAAGGGTTTGTCTTTCTCCTCTATAAAGGTTCATGCTGCAGCCATTTGTGCTCACTATGACTGTGACCCTCCATTATTCTCTCAACCTTTGCTTAAGCAATTTCTTAGAGAGGCAAAGAACATAAGACCCCCACGTAGAGCTCCTACTCCTGCTTGGGATCTCAATTTTGTGTTGGAAAAACTTACTTTACAACCTTTTGAGCCTGCAGCTACTGCCGAGTTGAAGTTTTTGTCATGGAAGACTGCTTTTTTGTTGGCCATTACCTCTGCAAGAAGGGTTTCTGAATTACAGGCCCTTATGGCAGTTGAGCCTTTCCTAATTTTTCATAAGGATAGGGTATCTTTGCGTACTAATCCTACTTTTATGCCTAAAGTGGTTTCTAGTGTGGCCTTGAACCAAACCATTCATTTGCCTACTTTTTATGCAAACCCCCAAAATAAAGGGGAGAAGATTTTGCACACTTTGGATATTCACAGGCAGTTGCGTTATTATTTGAGCAGAACTAAAGGGTTCAGGCAGTCTCAGCAGTTGTTTGTTTCTTTTGCTTTGGGTTCTCAGGGAAAACCTGTTTCAAAACAAACTATTTCTAAGTGGATTGGTTTTTGTATTGCTTTCTGTTATTCCCATCATGGTAAGGAGATTCCGGCTGGAATCAGGCCTCATTCCACTAGGGCTACTGCCACTTCTACAGCCTTTTTAAGGGGGGTAGCTACTAAAGATATTTTGGAAGCAGCTACCTGGAGTTCAGTGCATACTTTTTCTAAACATTACCACCTTCCTCTTTATTCTAAATCTAGGGCTGGATTTGCCACTGCAATATTACAGGGCATTTTGGCAGCTCCCAATGCTTTATGATTTTGCCAACCTCCCTTTACCTCTGCTTTGGGATTCTACCCATATGTAAGGACTGCAGCAATGTGAGATGAAGAACATAGTACAGTTTTGTACCTACCATAAATGTAGATGTTCGAAGATACACATTGCTGCAGTCCAATTTACCCTCCCTCCTTCCCCTCTACAGTTGGAACTGGTTATATGGTTTGGGTGGTGATTGTTATTTGTACATGTTTTTCTTTTGGGAAGTATTTTGTTTTTGGTTGTGGCCTTTATTTTTAGGGCCTTCTGACATCTGGGGCAAGAAAAGACTGAGGATATGACGTCGGTCATGCGCTTTTATACTCTGACGCTCTGATGTCAGTTCTGAGCGCCCATGACCGACGTCAGCCTAATACTTTGGTATTCGGGCCGACCGAGGACAGCGGACTACCCATATGTAAGGACTGCAGCAATGTGTATCTTCGAACATCTACATTTATGGTAGGTACAAAACTGTACTTTTTTTCTTTTGTATGTGTGTGTTGTCTGTATGTTTTAGGGAGGTTTGTCAGGATTTTGTAGTGTCGGGATTGTGTCTGTCGGGTATGTGAGTTGTCAGTTTTGTGTAATTTTGGTGGCGTTGGCTCAGTGTTTTAAAAGTCGGTCTACTGAGATTTCGGTAATCTCAAGTAGACCCATATATATATATATATATATATATATATATATATATATATATATATATATATACATACACACGCACACACACTTACGCCCTGCTATTATCCTCTTAGGGCTCAGACGTCCTGTCTTATTTGGCATGAAAGCTCTGAAGGACTTGGTGCTCAAACCTATCTTTTTACACAATTCAGCTCAAGCTGCCTAGCGATTTGAGCCCTTGGAAGGTGCCTTGAAGTTTTGGAAGCTGGCTGTTGTATACTTGGCAGGATGTAACCCATATAGCTAAAGCTACTGCAGCACTGATCATCCGAACATCTACTTTCATGTTTTGGAAAGCCCATACTATTATTTTCTTTAGCTAAAACAGTTTTGGAATTGCAGTCCTTTTCTGTTAATCCTCCATTGCATTGTTTTTCCCAAGGATAGATGGTCATTATGAGCAAGCCTGTTACTTATACCGAAGGTGACCAGAGAGAGATAACATGCGTCTATCAATATGTTTTTATTATTTCTTAACTCTTGTGATAAAAGAGAGTATTTTTGCCTTATATAGATGTCCACATAAAACTCAGATGTTATGGACAGAACAAAGTCATTAAGAAAGGATTAACAATTGTTTGTATCCATCTCCATCAAAAAATTGGGTTCACAAGTTTCCTAAATCACATTTTTAAATAAGATTTTTGAGGAATTTATAAATAAGATGGAGATGTTTTATTATCTTACTTCAAGAAAAAAAGAAATAATAAAATGTTGGTTGAGAGTTCAAATAGAACTCTATGGTCCTTGAGTATAGTGTAAATGAAGATAACATTAAATGTATTATATATACATAATAACTGGAACGCTATCCATAATGGTCAGGATTTAGTTCAAGTTATGGGGCAAGAACCTGTGTTCACTTTTAAAATAATGAACGTGTTGTAAGATTGTTTAGAATATGGTGGCACTAAGAAAAAGAATCAGAAAAATAGAGGGACTTTTAAAAGTGGGCATTGCCCATAGTATAGATTTATTTATGAAGGAATAAATATTATGATTAAAAATTATGGAAAAAGTGTAGGTTCCACAAGACAGTTCAACAGTCTTTTGGGGAGATCTACATTGCATTGTGTGGTTTTTGTGAACTGTTTTATGTTGGAAAAACTAACAGATGCACAAGGGAGCACATGTATGATATCAAGAAAAAGGACACAGAGAATGCATTATTTAGACATAGTTTATCATGCAAAATCTTGAAAAAGATTTCTTTTTGTGTTAGATAATTTAAATTTGGATGGAAAGGGAGGTGATTATCATGTGATTTTAGAAGTTAAGGAGTTAAAATGGCAACTTAAATGTTAATGATTGTGTCTTTTTAACAGAGGCACATTCAAATTGAGCAGTGAAAAACATTAAACACTAATTTAACTATACATTATGCAAATAAAACATTTTATGATTAGTTTTATGAACATTAGAAACATTTACCATATGTATTTTAGATTCTGAAAATAAGTTTAAAGTGGTAACTTAATATTTTTGCTGAAGAGGTGATATTTCATTGTATGTATGCAAGTGTTTAGGCTGGCTAAGCAGGAACATGTGATTTTTTTTCTATTTAAATTAAAATTAATGTATTGTATTGCTGTATTCTGAAGAAGTCAAAAGTTTAAAGTGTTAAATACAGTTTATTAATATATCTTGAGTGTTCTTGTTTGTTTTTCTGTCAGATATTTATTCAGTTAGTGAGTTATTCCATATGCCTGCTGGGAGGTTGTTTTTTTGTTGTTGCCATTAAAAAAAAAACTGCTAGAATGCTGTTATGTGCAGACACACACAAACTCAAAAATAACTTCCCTTCAGTAAATAATTAGGACTTTATATGGGTCCACACCTATCGTTTATATTATGCAAAGAATTAAAATAACTGAAAAAGCAGCGAATCTGTTAAAAACATGCTATTCCTTATCAAACCACCTAACAAACCAAGCCAGATTGCTCTTGCAGTGAATGTGTTTTTCTCATGTTTTGAGTATGCAGATGTTCTTCATGTTTCACTGTTGCAGTCATCACACTTGGGTTATCTGCCGGCAGGTAGCCCTCAGTCGGCCCGAATACCAGAGACTTAGTATTTCTGCATCAGATGCTGTCACTCCGAGTGTGACGTCAGGTCGTCAGGGGTATAAAAACTGTCAGCCAACGCTATTACATCAGTCTTTCTTGCCAAGGAGCCCGAAGAAGAAGCATTTCGCAAGTGACAGTCGGCCGCTACCTGAATTTTTGTTTACGACTTTAATAATCCTGAAGTCTTCTAAAGCTAAGTACCCTGTTGGGGATCCTTTTTTCTTGCTCTAACCGATGTCAGAAAAAGTTAGCAATTTTCTTGCCTGTGGAAAGCAAATACCACACAGAGCTTTTCATTCTTACTGCGTCACCTGTTTAGGCCCAGACCATGATGTCCCTCGCTTTTGGTTTTTGTGCCTTATTTAATGCCTGAACCATTCGTCATTGGGCTCTCTTTGTTGCTAAATTCATTCGCTCTCGAGCTCCATATTCTGAAATGGCTTCGGTAAGCCATCCAACTACCGATATTCCGAAAAAAACGTAAATATTAAGACAGAGACAGGCCGCATAGGTCCAAAACTGCCAACGACGCTTCTGTTAAGCTAGCCGCCAGTCCACCGATACTCAGTGAGGCACTTTTGCAGCCACTGATGCCCGCTTCAATGGATTCGCAGGCCTCTACTGAGACCCATTCGAAGTCTGGTATGCCACGAGACTCTTCGACTATGGAACCTGCGGATGTCTCTACCTTGGATGGGTCTGCAGACACTGAGCAGGCACCGGCTTCTGAGGCAGTTATTCACTCAACCGATGTTCGACTCAAACTGATGACTTCTTTTTTAACCAAAACTACCTAGTTTCTTAGGCCCAGAGTATGCACTATGCCTAGAAAACCGACAACCAAAATGCATGCTCCCATGCCACAAAAACAAATGTTTAGAATGGCTAAATACCTTATTACGCTGATTAGGGGAAGTCCGCCTTCTCCTGCTAAGAGACCGAGTCCAGTCCCATTCAGTTTCTACAGACCAGGAGTTCGATGACTGAAATTTTTGATTATGAAGACATGCCCTTATCTGCTTATGGGGATTCAGATGCAGAGGAATCCATTCCCTCAGCCTCCCCTCCAGAGGATTTTTCTTTTGGTGAAACCTTACATACCTTACGAGAACATTTCCACTGGGAATGCCAAGACTATCCTCAGTCCAAAAAGAGACTCAGAGAATTTCTAGAGTTTCCTCAACACAGGGCCTTAGCAATATCCCCTGTCCTGGATGTTGTGGATGATGTTTTTATGGAATCCAGTCTTACTCCTGACACTTTACCTCCTGCCCCTAGGAAACCAGAAAGGTACTACAGTGTACCTGACACTCACAAATTTCTTTTCAAGAATCCTACTGCTGACCCAGAGATCATTTCCCAGGGGCCTAAAGGTATCAGGGCTACTACAGCCAAGAATCCCAGCCCTTCGGACAGGGATTCCAGAGCTTTGGACAGATGGAGTAAGAGGTTATATGCATCTGCAGCCCTTGCTATTAGGGCATTGAATTGTCAATTTCACATGCTGAAGTACCAGCAGCATATTATGGAACTTATTAAACAAAAAGTGGCAACATTTTCAGACTGTGCAGAAAATAAAGAATTGTAGGAGCTTATGCAGTCTGCAAGCCAAGTCAGCAAGCATACTTTGCAGTGTGGCTTTGACGCTGTAGAAGCATATTGCCAGGCAGCTGTCACTGGCTCTCTACTGAGAAGATATGCTTGGCTGAAGGAGCAGACCTTGCCAGACCATGTCAAATCAAAGTTATTAGATGCTCCTTTGAATAAGGACTGTTTGTTTGGAACCAAAGCTGAAGAGGTTCTTAAAAAAAAAAATGGAAGAAAAAGCTAAGTCTCTGCCGACTGGTAAATAATTCTTACACATGTGCAACCCCCTAGATTCAGTAGGCATTTCCAGCCCCCTCCAGGCCTTCTCAAACCAGACCCAGGGGAAACAGACCACCCAGACTACAGTCTCAGGGTATGCAGAGATCAAAGCAATGGCATGCCCACACCCTTAAATCAGGGAGAGGTAAGCCACCTCCTTACGGAAAAAGCTCACAATGACTTCTTTACTCCACTCCCCAGCCCTGCCCAATTGCTTGTGGCCCTAGGAGGAAAACTTGCCCTTCATGCAAAAAACTGGATGTTCATGTGGGTCCTCAAAATTGTATCCCAGGAGTACAAATTTTATTTCCATTCACTGCCAACCCGAAGCGGGTTCCCAGACCTTCCTCCAAACCAGTGGACAGAGGCTCAAAAACAAGTACTTTCCCTACTTAATATCAGAGCTATCCAGCCATTTCCAGTGGAACAGAGGGGTCAAGGATTCTACTCCAGACTCTTCCTGGTACCCAGGAAAGAGGGCTCTTAGCACCCAATCCTGGATCTTTCCATTCTAAACACCTTCCTGGTAGTACCAAAATTCAAAATGCATACCCTGCAACTTCTTCTTCCTATGTTAGCCAAGGATGCTTGGTTAGTCACCCTAGACCTAAAAGAAGCCTATCTGCATATCCCCATAAGGGAATCATGCAGGAAGTATCTACATTTCAGGGCAGGGTCTATGCATTATCAGTTCTTTGCACTTCCCTTTGGCTTATCTACTGTGCCCAGAGTATTCACAAAATGCCTGTCTCCAGCCGTTGCATACTGCAGGCAGAGAAATATCCAAATTTACTCGTATTTGGACGACTGCCTGATTCAGGCGAACAGTCAGGAATTGCTGTTGCAGCACCTGACATTTGTGAGAAACCTTTTCACTTCTTTGGGGTACACCATCAATGAAAAGAAATCAAAACTGGTACCCAGTCAAAAGATTGTATTCCTGGGAGCAAGCTTGGACACAACTTCCCAGATGGCATTCCTCACCTCAGAAAAGCAAGTCTGACAGACTACTTCAAACAAATGGCCATCTGAACCCAGCTATCTGCAAGAAAAATACTGCAAGCCCTAGGGTTCATGGCCTCATGTGTACTATTGAATCCTTATGCAAGACTGCATATGAGGAAACTCCAGTGGTACTTAAGTCTTTGGTGCCAACATTCTCTGGCCCCGGAAACAGTAATTCCTATCATACCCTGTCTAAGGACAGAGTTCCTTTGGTGGGCAGAAGCATTCAACCACAACAAGAGACTGCCATTTACTCAACCCCAAGCCACCCAGACCCTAACCACAAATGCATCACATTATGCCTGGGGGGGCACACATGGACGGAAAATGTATTCAGGGCCACTGGAGCCCAAGTCAAATTCATGTGCACATCAACCAAAAAGATGCTAGATGTACAGAATGCCATGACAGCTTTCAGATCCTTAATCGTTCCAGGACAACTGCTAATAAAAACAGACAACACCACTGTTATGTGGTACATCAACAAGCAGGGGGCAACCCATTCCTGTCCACTCTGCAGACTAGCCATGGCCCTGTGGAACATTCAAGTCCATCTGCAAGCTCAATTCCTGCCAGACAAATAAAACTTATTGGCAGACAACTTAAGCAGAAATCTCCTAAACCCACATGAGTGGCAGTTGGAGCACAGCACCTTCAACCTTCTGATTCAGAAATGGGAGACCCCAGAGGTGGATCTCTTTGCCTCCCCCTACAACCACCAGCTCAGCACATTCTGCACCAGGAATCCTCACAGCAGGGCCTGGAAAGTGGATGGCCCTATCTTTTCAGTGGGTAAATTTCTCAATTTATGCCTTTAACCCTCTGCCCCTCTTTTCAAGAGTATTACTCAAGATAAAGCAGGACAGACCATGGACAGTTCTGATTGCCCTGGACTCGCCACACCAGCACTGTTACCCACTCATGCATAGCCTGACATCGGTGCCATCCTGGATCCAACCCTCCTCTCTCAGCAGGAGGGACAGATTCTGCATCCACAATTGCAAACCCTAAATCTTGCTAAGCAAACAGGCGCTGGACGTCATTCTCGAAGCCAGAAGACCCAGTACAAGAAAACCCTATGCTGTTAAGTGGAAAAGGTTCTGCTCATAGATTCATTCTAAAGGAGAGGACACAACTCTGCCCTCCCTGCCTATCTACTCCACAAAGGCCTGTCCTCCCCCATTAAGATACTTGCCTCAGCCATTTCTGCTCATTACAACACTGAGCCACCTCTCTTCTCACATCCTGTTATCAAACAGTTCCTGAAAGGGGCAAACAACTTAAGGCCACCAAGGAGAGCACCCACCCCTGCTTGGGACCTTAACTTTATAGTGGAAAAGCTCACATTTCCCCCCTTTGAGCCTGCTGCATCAGCAGAGTTAAAATTCCTCTCTTGGAAAGCCTTGCTTTTAGCCATCACTTCAGCTAAAAGAGTGTCTGAGCTACAAGCACTCATGGCTGTGGAACCCTTCATTATTTTCCATGCTGACAGGGTTTCCCTCAGGACTAACCCTTCCTTTATGCCCAAAGTGGGGTCCAGTGTGGCTCTTAATTATTCATTCCATTTGGCAACCTTCTTCACTAATCCTCAAAATAAAGGGGGAAGGATCCTGCACTCCTTGGACGTGCACAGATGGCTCAGATCCTACCTTGATAGGACTAAGCCCTTCAGAAAATCTGACCAGTTACTAGTCAGCTTTGCAACAGGGGCAGAGGGCAGGGCCAATTCAAAACAAACTATTTCCAAATGTATAGCACACTGCATCCATTTCTGCTACAAGCACCATGGGAAACCAACCCCTCAGGGTGTCAGAACACATTCCACTAGGGCAACATCTACCTCGACAGCATTTCTCAGGTGAGTCCCTACCAGGGATATCCTGGAGGCTGCTACCTGGAGTTCTGTACACACCTTCACCAAGCATTAACACCTGCCTATCTTTTCCAAATCCAGGGCAGGATTTGCTACAGCAGTCCTGCAAGGCATACTAGCCAGCCCTAACTCTTCTTAACTGCTTCCACCCTTCTTCAGCTTTGGGAATCAACCCAAGTGTGATGACTGCAACAGTGAAACATGAAGAACATAGTACAGTTGTCTACACTTGCCATAAATGTAGATGTTCGAGTGTATTCACTGTTGCGGTCCTGGTTTCCCTCCCTCCAGCCCCCTGGTACTCTCTCTCTCCTATCTATGGTTATTACTAAACCTTTCTGGGGTATTGGTATTTACTTTTGACTGGTGGTGTTTTTTCACCACCATAACCTAGCTCACTATTTGGGGGGCTCCTGACATTTGGAGCAAGAAAAACTGATGTAATGGCATCGGCTGCCTGTTTTTATACCCCTGATGACCTGACGTCAGTCTTGGAGCAACAGCATCCGACTCAGAAATACTAAATGTCTGGTATTCGGACCGATTGAGGGCTACCTGCAGGCAGATAACCCAAGTGTGATGACTGCAACAGTGAATACACTCTAACATCTACATTTATGGTAAGTGTACACAACTGTACTTTCCTAATATAACACTGAACTTGGTCATCAACATCAAATATAGTAAAACAATTACAGTATGCTGTCTAATCAGCATTTTTAACAGGCTAGAACACCACTGTAGAGCACTAAATAATCCCTCTAAGAAGCTGAGCAACATCAGTATTTTCTTCATTAACATTTAAAGTAGTTTATAATAGTTATCTCCCTCTCTATATATTAAAATGTATATTAAGTCATCCCTACATGACCATTTAAACAAGTTTTTGGTAAAAAAAAAAATATATATATATATATATATATATATATATATATATATACATATATATATATATATATATATATATATATATATATATATATATATATATATATATATATATATATATATATATATATATATATATATATATATATATATATATATATATATATATATATATATATATATATATATATATATATATATATATACATATACATATATATATATATATATATATATATATATATATATATATATATATATATATATATACATATATATATATATATATATATGTATAAAAAACTAGTTCCTGCAATTTGAAGTCAACTTCCACAAAACATTAGAGAAGAAACAATTTTATTTATTTATTTATTTAACATTTGTTAACCGGGAAAGTCCGACTTGGAACAATGGCAATTTTCAGTGGATGCCCAGGGAGAAACACTCCAGATGCATGTGTTAGTAATGTGGGAGGAAACCGGAGTACCCGCAGGAAACCCACGTGAATGCAGGGAGGACATGCAGACTCGGACAGTAGGCACACCAGCTGAGAATCAAACCAGAGAACCTCTTGCTGTGAGGTGACAATGCTACCGCTGCACCACTGCGCCATACACAAACTATTTTGTCTTCAGGAAAAACTTAATGCTCTTCTAGAAGACAGTAATAAATATGACTGCATTAAAAATAATGGTTAATCAAAGACACTCTCTTGTATTAGTTTGCACTGTACCCACTAATTGAATGCAGATGCCAACAGTCCACTGTGCGACAGATATTGCAATAACTTCATAGATTGTATTAAATGCATTTCATAGATATTCCAAGATCACTAAGCCCCTTGACCATTCATGCCTTACCAGTACCCTCCATCATGCTGTATCGCCTTTCTCCAGCAGAGTCATACCAGCCAGTCCTGGAGTAAATTTGTGATTATCCATCTAATCATCTAGTTATGTTCAAAGGAAGATAGTGAGTCACACTGCTTAACATTAAGGGGAAGTCTGTTGCAGAGGTTTCAGAAATGCTGGGTTCCAAACCTGGCCCTCGGTCATGTTTTGTTTATATGTTGGGGAAGATTTAGAACTCTGGATCTAGTATTGGTTGAAATATTGGACTTGCAGTGACACAGGAGATCCAGGACAACCTTGTCTCTAATGGTATGGTTACTGAGACGAGATCTCTCCTCAAAAGTTATTAAACACTAAATAAAGGTATGGACCCTCTCCTGGTAGCTCATTGTTATCAGATGTAATTTAGTTAACTCATGTAATGTAGTTTAGATTGCTTTACAGATCTGTAGGAAAATGTTGCCCACTCTGAGTGTGATAAAATGCTAATGGGTCTAAACAATAATTTTGTTAACTGACTGAATACTTGTAAATACTATTGGAATCAGACAATTATATGTAGATACTACTTGATATAAATGTATTACAAAGGCATTTGTAACTAATGCAACTAGCTAAGTGAATAACACTGTAAAACAGCTGTCATGTCACTAATGTATTTATATGACTATATCTAGCCTAAAATAGCACTGTAAAATTGCCATATTCGGCATATGTTTTTGTCATACTTAATATATGGTGGTTGTGCAATGCAACCAACATACATTTAATATATGTTAGTTGCATTCTGCCCATGTCATGTCTGAAATGATCCCTGGACCAGCCTGTCTACATGGTTAAACTAGATAGGTTTAAGAAGTTGAGCTTGAGACCCAAGACTCCAGTTTCCCCATTATCCCCTTTACTTAACATTTCACTGTTAAGTTCAAAAACCTTGGAATTTTTTAGAACATGACTACTATAAGATGGTTTTCCGTTTACCTGTAATTGACAAGATCCTTGGAACAGTTGTACTTATTCAGCACACAGAGCACTTACCTGCATGGGTTGCTAGTGGAGAAATTCAGTGAGTGCCGCTATGACACATCAATTTAAGGCCTGATCTGCCTTATTCATAAAATGAATACAGAGGAAAATGCATAAGAATAAAGTTTGCTGATTCCAATTGTCTTTGCCAAGACTATCCATAACCTTTTATTTCATTATCTCAAGGACAGTGTATCAGCTTATGAGCCTGTCATCTGATTTTCCAGTTGTTTGGAGTTAAGGTCTCTTTAATTCAGTGTAAAAAAATCCCTTTTGCCTTATTTAAAACTACAATGTAGCAAGATACTGGGAACAGTACTTTTCCCAGCTGAAGTTGTCTGTCCATGACATACTCCATCATTTTTATTTATTTTATTTTACATTTGTTGACCGGTAATGTCCGGGTGAGATATTGCCCTTTTTCAACGGAGGCTCAGGGAGAAAAGCTCCAAAGATATACAATGCAGTAAAAATAGCAATACAAGTACATTTCAATAAAAATAGCAATAGAGAATTTTGGTAGTTAAAATACGTAAGCTACATACATGTATATTGTTGACAGATAAAACAATACTATAAACAAAAAGGAGAATGTTAAAAAAGTAGAATAAGTTGTATGTTTTGGTTTAAAAAGAGAGTTGAGTAAATATAAGGTTTTGTATGCAGAGTAGCAGAAATTTAAAAGGTTACATAGGAATTTCAGGGAACAGAGTATAGAAGAAGCTTTGGAAGTTGTATAGGAAGCATAGGATAAAGTAGTTAATGGTAAGTTTTAGTAAGTTAGTTTGACTGTACTATAAAAGGTAGGTTATAATGGCAGGACCAGTGTTTTTTAAAGTGGTCTTTGGTTGTTAGCTTACATTGTTTGGGGTGAGTCAAGGACCTTATTCTAGTGGGAGTTTGTTCCATGCAGTAGAGAGATTATAACTATATAAGTTGTACCCTGTGTTGGATTTGGGTTTATGGATTTTTAGTGGGTCTTGGGTTGAGCTTCAGAGAAGTCTGGTAGGGGAGTAGTAAGAGAAGAGAGAAGATAGACTTGGGCAGAAATAAGGCTGATATAGGATGGAGTGTATGATTTGGACTTGAGATTGTAGGAACAGGTGAGGTAGTTAGGGCCAGTTCAGGTATTTTAGGAAGAGACAGTGGTGAGATTTATATGTTTATTGAGCTGAAAATCTAGCTATTTTGTGGTAGGTTGATTCTAATTTGGTAAGTACGGAGAAGTTCAAATTTGTGAGTATTTGGGAACAATAGGTTAAGCATGGTAGAAGGTAGGCATGAGTAAGAGAAATCCTAGCTTCAGTAGTTAGGAATTTGTTGTTCCTGTACAGTAGTTCTAGCTTTTGTTTTTTTTTTTTTTTATACAGTTGTTAATGTGAAGGTCGAATTTTAGTTGGTTGTCAATGGTAATGCCAAGGAGTTTTCTGCTAGTTTCGACTTCTATAGGAGTATTGTTTAGGGACCTTATGGAGAAGGAAAGTTTAATGTGGTTTGCAGATTTAGGTAGAAAGAGTAGTAATTTTGTTTTCTTAGGGTTGAGGATGAGCTAATTATTAGTGAGCCATGTCTCTACTGAGTTAAAAGATGTGTGGGTATTGGTTATGAGTTTTAAGGAAGAATTAGCAATAGTTATGACTGTAGAGTCATCTGCGTATTGGATGATGTTAGATTGAGGACAAGAGGAGTGGAGTGAGTTGGTGAAGATATTAAAGAGTAGAGGTCCAAGAATGGAACCTTGGGGAACGCTTAGTCCCATGATACTGACTGCAGCCTATCAGAGAGATAGCTAGAGAATCATGCAGCTGTATCAGGGGAGAAGTTTAGGTCTACAAGTTTACTAAGTAGCAGAGTGTGTGAGACAGTGTCAAAAGCCTTAGAAAGGTCAAGGAATAGACAGCATATGCGTTTGTCGTCATCTTTATCCAGGTTAAGGTGTTGAGAAATAATAGTAGAGCTGTGGTTGTATTAATAATTGGGACAGAAGCCATGCTGTGTTGGAGTGAGAAGTTTTTCTTGTAAGAGATAATGCATAACTTGTTTGTGTATACATTTCTCAATGCTTTTGGAGAGAGGGGAGAGGATAGAGATGGGTCTGAAATTAGATATTTCTGTGGAATTACCTCTTTTATAAATAGGAAGAGTGTAAAATTGTTTCCAGATAGAAGGAACTTTAGACTCAGAGATGGAGTGATTGATTAGTATAGATACAGACATAGCAAGGGAGTGTGCAGCAATCTGGAGAAACTAGGAAGAAATATTGTCTGCTGATACAGAGCATGGTTTGAGCTTTGAGAGTAGAGTTCTGATATAGTCAGTGGAGACAGGTTTGAGAGAGGAGTTTACTGAGATAGTG
This sequence comes from Protopterus annectens, assembly GCF_019279795.1. Taxonomy (NCBI): domain Eukaryota; kingdom Metazoa; phylum Chordata; order Ceratodontiformes; family Protopteridae; genus Protopterus; species Protopterus annectens. Next base: position 550,113,185 of record NC_056731.1, read on the forward strand.
GTTGAGGAGTGTATAGGGAGGTTTGAAATGTTGTTTGTGAGGTTGGGGTTAAATAGTTTGGAAATGGATTCTATAAAGTAGGTGTTGAAGGTACTGGCAGTTTCTTCAGGTGACTTGTCAGGACATGGGTTTGGTGAAGTTGGGTTACCTGGATGTATTATGTGGTTTATAGCATTCCAGAATTTTTTTGGAACAGATTTTAATGTTTTTGGGGGATTATAATAAAAGTCCTCAACCAAGTCCCAAAGCCCCCATTCAGTGGGGTTTGCCTGGTAGCCATGTTCCAGAGTGCCTGCAGGACTGATGTCACTGCCCCAACCCTACAAAGACATCCCTGGGAGATAGGCATCTGGGCTTCTCCTAAGGAATTTGGAACTGTAAAAAAAAATGTTAAATAGGAGAGAAACAAAATAAAAAGTACAAAGGAATGCACCATTAAAATAAGAAAAAAAGGGAGGGGGACAAAAGAAAATATGCACAATAAATTCACACATAATGTTACTCTGCAATCAAATAGTTACTTTAAAACAATTTTATTTCTGTAAATCTTTAGGAAAACAGAAGTGTATGGGAAGTGTTTATACATATATGGGAGCACTAGTATGGGAAGTGCTTATACATACTTGGCATACCTCTCAACTGTCCCTGATTTTCAGGGACGTCCCTGATTTTGACTTGAATTTTAACTCTGTCCCTCTTAATCCCTCCTAAAACTAGTGACTTTTGGAGGAAAGGGGGTGAGTTACACTTAATGAATAATGACAATAATTAAGAGTTATAAACTTCTTTTACCTCAGAAAATGTGTATTAATTCATATGCTCTGATTCTGTCGTTTCAAGTTAATAGCACTAATATTTTAAAAGTGTCCCTGATTGTCCCTGATTTTTTCTTGACTTGTCCCTGATTCTGTTGAAATTTGCCCCCAACTGGGTGAGAGGTCTGATACTTGGCAAGAATGATATAAGAAGTGTTTATGGATACTTGTGACCAATTATGTAGTTAGTGCTTATGCATACTCAGGAAGAATGTGTATTACTATCAAGTTTTGGTGGGGTTTACATTTTCCATTCTATTTACTGTACTAACAACTGAAATCTTCCTTTAAAAATACTTACATGTAATAAAATCACTTGGACAGTATACTGCATTGATATACTGCAATGTCTTTTACAGTTGATTTCAGTAATGTTCTGAAAGCATGGTAGGCCTTCTGTTACTATCATGTATAAAGCTTGCTTATATGCATTAATAAAATCCAGTTAAAGACAGCATAATGTATTTAATACTTTATTCATGCATACTAGTGGCTTCAACTAATCACTTAGTTCTCCTAGTCTGGTGGCTCCTGTTGTATTGATCTTATTATCCACTAGCTAAAGAAGACATAAGACAATTGTTGATTACCTGTATTTCACCTCTGTTTCCCTTAATATTACTGCTATAACTACTATTGCTATGCTAGGCATTTCATTTACTGCTGTACTTGCTTAGTATGTGTTTGTTTAAATGTTTAGTAATGTCTGAATTTTCATACTGTTGTAGTATTTATTTTAATGTAAGTTAAAAATAACGTGTTACATTTTTGTATAAGTGCAGGTGAAGGGTGTTGTCTGAAATTTTTTAATATCCTTTACTGTAGGTTCTACTTTAAAATATTTTGGTTTGCAGGTAATAGTATATGAATTGTGTTCAGGCAGAAGCTGTACACACAGAAAAATTGTAGCAATTCAAGGCAGATTTCTGTTCCTTTCAAATCAAGCTTAAATAAGAAAAAACTGTCACCAGCGTATGCTGTGCATATATTTCTGTACAACAGTGTGTGCTTTAGTTTTTTTGCCTAATAACTGCAAGCATATAAAGGGATGATTTAAAAATGTATACAAAAGTAATACAACTGATCATTGTCAGTACGTGCTGGTCATTCATTTGATGCTGTAGTCTCCACCTCCTCTCAACCTTCACCCTGCCTAGTGTGTGGTGCCTCAGAGTACAGCCATCTTAAACCCGCAGTTAATATTGTGGAAGAAATGACTTTAGTATACAATTATTTTACTAATAAGTATTGTCTGACCTGCACAAAATCCTTTCTTTACAAAAGTGGCCTGCATGCACTTTAACTATGAAGTAAAGTAATGCAATACTGTATATGAAATTATTTGGCAAGGCAAATATTTTTTGTGTATACATGTATACATTTATATACATGAAAAGTAGTTGTAAGTCTACTCACGCAGATGTACATCTGTAATTTGCAAACATATATGTGTATGCATACTTGCATGTGTTTCTTTACTCATACATATATTACATTTGTATCTATACAGACAATTATATTTTATTTATTTATTTATTTATTTATTATTACATTTGTTGACCGGGTTTGTCCGACTGAGCTAAGTAGCTCTTTTTCAGGGGAGGCCCGAGGAGAAAAGCTCCATCAAGTTAATACAGACTGTCATTTACAGTATACATTGATCAGCAAAAGTAAAATAAAAAACATAATCAATACAATAACTAATAAAAAACATAATCAGTACAATAACTAGTACAAATGAATTAACGATCATATACATTAACATCATCCAGTGCAGTGTTTAAGTAATGAGGTTGTGACGATTGGGGAGAGATGGGCTAAGGCTGCCAGCCTAGTCAAATAGAATTTGATACATAATTCTATCAACTGTATCAATAAATGTAAAATACAGGCTTGTGTTTTTAAATGAAAGAAAACACTGTAAAATGTGAACTTCAAGATTGTTGCAACATTGCCATCTGCTGTAAAGAAAACCAAACCAAGTATTTCAAATGGTATTCAAAATGAAACGCTGTACAACAATGGCCAATGAAGTAAAGTTCTCTTGGAGAATAGGCAGTGTGGTTAAATGATATAAAACTTAAAAGTGCAACATATATAGCAAAGAACTTGCATACATTTCCAGTACAGTTCATCACAGTCACATAGCAGCTACTACATCTTCAGCGTGGATACTTTGTATATCAGACCAAAAAGATTGGATACTTTGAAGCCATCATAAGACTGGATACTTTGGAGCCATCATTTCGCTATGGTATAACTGCATTCACAGCGTGAATATCTTGTAAGTGCATTTAATTTAAGTACTGGAAATGTATGCAAGTTCTTTGCTATATATGTTGCACTTTTAAGTTTTATATCATTTAACCACACTGCCTATTCTCCAAGAGAACTTTACTTCATTGGCCATTGTTGTACAGCATTTCATTTTGAATACTGTTTTTACTTGTTACTGATAGCTGTACTTTAGCAGTAGGAGGTACCCTTTCTTTAAAGTATTTCAAATGTGTGACATCTGTAACAGTAACAGTTATAAAAAAGTTATAAAAAAGGTTTGAAAAGTACGGGCAAATTCAGTTGTAATTCTAAAATGGTCATATATTTGGCTAACTGCCTACATTGCCCTAGTTTTTATGTAGGCAAACAAAGCGTAGATTAAGGGATAGGATATACGACCATTTATACAGTATTAGAAAAACTAATCAAGACAGTGCATTAGCCAAACATATACAAGAAAACCCTTCTCACACTTTCAAATTTTGGGTTTTAGACCAAATAGAACTGAAAATAAGGGGTGGACCAACTGAAATTGAACTTGAAAAGTTGGAATTAATATGGCAAATACGGTTAAATGCATATAACGAGCCTGGACTCAGTGATATGTGTTCTATCATGCCTATTTTAAAAATCAAAAGTTTGTGTAGATAGTATTTTCTATCTTCCTTTGCTGTTTGTATTTTAGATTAGTATATAAGTGCTGTTGTTGTAATAGGAACAATTAGGTTTATTTTTTAATTTAATTTATTAAGAATTCTTATATCCGTTATTTTTATGAATAATGTTTTTATATGGATATAAATGGGAAGATGTTCTTTTTCCTATTTGTTAGGTTATATGATATCTTTAGCGCTTTCAGTGCTAGTATTTTAGTATAGCCCTTTAATTGTGGTAGGCTCAAATCAGCTGATCTGATACTACTGATATTTAAATGGTGTTGTTTGTTGAATTTGTTTGTCTGAAGAACTTCAAGGAACAGAATTGGACGAAAAGCGCTTCATTAAAGGATTGTACCTGCCAGTAGGTTGCCACGTCTTATTTTTGGTGTTCATAGTTTTGGTTTTATTACGAGGTTCTTTTTTAAGTTGAAAAGATCTTATGAATCTCTCTTTAATGTTTTACAAGGCGGCTCCAGTGCGGCTGGATGAAGGTTTCATGCCCATTGTTTTAAGGCTAAAGTTTATGACCAGAATTTAGATGTGGAAGGTGCTTTATTGCTGTAGTTTCTGTTAGAATATACATGTGAAATGTCTTCTATTGTAAGTTTCTGTGCAGGTGTTAGATTGTTAAATAATGCAGTTTGTGGCCTGAGAACTCAGACCAGGTGTAAAGATGATGCAATATGAATACTGAGAAAACCTAAGTGTCAAAAATGATGTAATTTGGGAAGGGCCTTAGAGACATGTTTGTTAGTAATGTTTAAATACTATTTCTCACAAGAGACTGGAAGCATTTTGACTTTGGACATCCAGCTTATCAGCACTCTGCCTTATGCTCGCATGTAAGTTTTAGCACTGTGATTTCTTGTAGGAATAGTTAAAGCTAGTAAAGATTAATTGGGTATTTTTCTTTGAAATCAGACCTGTCCTACTGTATTATTTTAAGTTTCTATGTGATCTTTGAACTCTTAGATATCTCTGTGGTGTAGTAGTTTTGTCTTATGTTTTAATTATTTATTATTAAATACTTTTAAAAACCTTCTACCTGTGGCTGCTTTGTGTAGAGATAAGCTCTAGAGTACATTGCATATTTATAGAGGTTATTGTAATAGGCCACTCTAAAGTAAGCTTTGACTGCTTGTCATACTACCATTGGATATTAATATTGCACAGTAATAATTGGACACCCTTTTAAGGGCCTTTTAGTAGCTGATATTATTAACTGGGTGGTGGCAGTAATTACTACAGTATAGTCTGGGTAAAGGGTCACAGTTGGAGAATCTGTGTCAGCCTTTCTCAGGAGTGTCTGTGAAGTTGTATAAATACTTATCTCAAAGTGTGTGTGTGTTGTGTCAGCTACTTGGCAGGGGCAAGAAGCACTAGTTGGACAGAAAGGGTACTGGAGATTTTAGCTTGCCCAGTTAGGCTGAGACCTGGACCCTATAGCTGTGCCAGTGGGGAGTCTTATTGGGGACCTTGTGAGCAAGGGAGCAACCAGCCCGACTGACTGTGATCTCTGTGTGCACTTAAGGGAAATTGTACTTTACTGTGTGTATTAGTTATCCTTTCCTCTTCTAGGAGATGACCTACCTGGTGTTAGTGGTGAGGATTGAGGCTCCTTGATTGCTGGGCCAGGGCACAGTCATCACAGAGGTAATAAGTGGGAGTGAGTTATGAGATAGTATGTAGGTGGGTGGGCGAGGAAGGTGGGACAAGTTTGGGTTGGAAGAAGGTTGGAAGATATCACATAATAATTCCATATATTTCTATAAACATTCCATATATTTGTATTCAAATGCAGTTCTTTGTATACATTTATGCTTTCTTTTGCAATATTATAATAAAATCACAGATACATATTTGTATTGACACAAATTTCTAAGAGAAAATGCCTTCAATTATGCAACATTATTATAGTTTAGTTTTAGCTTTAATATAACCAAGAAAGAAAAAAAATGTTATGCTTACCATAGAACTCTGGCCTTCTTGCACTACTTAGTCAACCCACTTGGCCAGCTGGTCAGGCCTACACTTCTGTTGGTCATTGTACCTCTGGTGGCACTGTTGGCTGGAGCAGGTGATCCTTGCCAAAGATGACAGGAGCTCAGCTAACTCCTGCCAGATGTCTCTTTTTCCATTTACTCCCCCTGGTTCTTATCCAGGTATGTCTCACTAAGAAGGTAGACAATGATCTTGGTCTTCTTATCTAACCAGCTCAGAGTATGGCTTTGTGCCTTCACAGGTACTGCCATCATTAGAAGTGCCAGTACCAGAATGAAGAAAATTTGTGAATGGCTGTGATTCCACAGCCTTACAACCACTCCTTCTGGGCTGTGATATCACCTTAACCAAACCCATTTACACCTGGTACTGTTATTACTGTCAAGTTTGGTTTTACCAAAAGTGCTTTGTCAACTACGTGCTTTTTTAAAGGAATACATTTATATTCACTTTTTATTTATATGGCAGATAAACGTTAGTATGCAATCATCATGTTTTTGTATTACATAGGTTCATAGGTTGGTACTGAGCTATCTGCCTGAAGGCATATATTAGCCCAGCCACGTTGTGCGGTATTCACCGCCCCTTTAGTAGTTCCCTAGACCCTTGTACTAGCAGCTAGTACCCTTGGCCCCTATCTAGTAGTGCTGTTGGTGTGATCCCTGGTGTGAACTTTCTGTTACCAATCCACTCATCAAGGTTCCTCTTGAAGAGTGATAGTGAGGGGCTCTGCCTTATGTGGATCGGGACCCTGTTCCATAGTAAGGGACGTCTCTGTGAAGGGAATCTATCCCTCCAGCATGTTCTATTCATTGTTGTGTTGAGGGTTTATATCCCTAGAGTGTGTAGCTTGAGTAGATTTGGTTTTGCTAAGATGGAGCATGTTCAACAATTCTGGGTTGGACATGGCTCTGTACATTAGACAGACATACAGTTGCTACTGCTGCTGTGTATTGCCTTTGCAACATTTTTGGAGTATTATACCTGAATGTAATTCATCGTGAATCATGCAGTATAGCAGTAGTATTAGTGTTATTTATTTATTTATTTTGGGGGGTGCTTTCTGCAAAAACAAATATTCCTGTATTTCCTATATGTATGAGCACCAACTCTTAGTAAAGGATGAGTGTTTTGAGGTGATAAAATGTGCCAGATAATACAAGATGAGCTGGGATTATACTTCATGGTTGTGCAAACTCGCATGTATATAACTCCATTTTGTTTAAGAAAAAAAAAAAAAAAAAAACAGTCAGCTTTGAGCAGAACAGGGGCCTGCTCAGAACTGCTATGGAATCAGCTGTTTTCCATAGTGCATTCATGTGAACCTGAGGCCATGTACATGAGTAGCCAAAAATGACTTGTATGCTTAAATTGGCTGTATACTTTCACATATTACAGCGATTCATAGAGATAAACATAAATTGGCCTAATTGCTACACTTAAGTGGATTCGAATTTATATGGAAAAGTTTAACTCCACCATATTAACTTGTGATTACTCGAGTTAGGTGGCAAATAACTTAGGAAACGTCAGACTTTTTAAATTTAGAAAAATAATAGAAATATTGTAAATTAATATGGGACTACGTCAAAATGATGTAAAATTAGTTCACTTCAAGAAATGTTTGTTTTACTGATATAATGAACATATTAAAATAGCTTTAGTTAATTTTTGTAAAGCTGTCTTTTGTAAATGAAAATCACTACAGCAGCAGTGGAAATTTATTGGTCATTGAAAAAATCCTTTACTTTGGCATCATTTACTGATTGTGCTTACATGGTTGAAATGCAGTGATGTGATTGTGAAGTACTCAAATGATAAAGATGTTTTGTTTACTCAACATACATGTGTCTTGGTGATTATTATGTGCCACTTAATGAAAATGACAGTATTATGAATGCAACTATGGTAGGAGCTAGAGGAAGGATGGATCTGTCAACAAAGTAATTGCTTTGCTGTTGAAAATGTTTTTGTGACAGTGCAGATCTTATTACAACACAAATTTACTTGGCTGGAATGATATTTATCATGTGAATACAATTATGGGGTTTGTGTCTCCTACCTTTTTTTTCCTAAGAATGGCAGGCATGCTTTTGTTGTATTATTTGACTGATGGTTACATCAAAATTATTTACATGTTGCTGTGACATATTTTTCATGTGCAGTAATAATTCACAACAGGGTATCAATGCTGAGAAAGGACAACTTCAGCCATGAGGAAAACTGCATCCTCATGGGTGGCCTTAGGATATATGGCAAATATATATTTAGATAAGGGGAGCCAAAACAAACTGAAAGGACAAAAGCCTGGAATCAATTTGTCATGGACATTAATGCAGTCAGTGGAAGAAACTGCACATTAACACAGTTCAAGAAGAGGCAAATGTTATGGTAAGCTATGCTAGAAGTCAAGCAAGGCAGAATGCAATTGCCCCTACCAGTACTGGCATTGGGGTCTTCCAACAATTATCCCTTTAACACCAGATGTGGAGTACTTCTCCATCCATGGAGTTGATTATGACACAGAAGATGATGGTACTTGAGTAATCAGAGGTGACGTGGACACTGGCTGTTACCAGCTATTACCAGCATCTGCAAAATCAACACTCATCTGCTCGGGAAGGTTAGTTTAAAAACAATAACATAGGTTTATATAGAGGATTGAATGCTGACTTGGAAAGATTCCATTGAATACATTATAGTTATAGCAACATTAATCCTTTCACCTCTACACAGAATGACAATGAAGGCAGTGTGCATGGTAAGTGTCTCCCACACTTCCTTAATAAACATACAGTATAGTATGCTATTTCTTTATTTGTAATGTTTTCAAATATTTTTTTAAAGGTCATCAGCAGGAGCAAACATTCCACTTTTCTAATAAATTTGGAGGTTTTCAGCAACAGAATGGGGGTCTATATTAGATCAGCAAACGCTTAAACAAGCGAACGCTGATTGATCGACTTTATTTAAGCGAATGGTCAAAATATCGAAGCATCAGAAACCTGAATTTTTTCCTAGGGATAGAATTCGGTTGTCCGTTTCTGTTGCTTTGGTATTTTCAGTGCTGTGGTGGAAAGTTACGGGTCGGATTCAGGTAAGTGTACGATTTTGTGGATGTGAGTGTTAGGGTTGCTTAAGTGAGTTAGGGTTAGGGTGCGGGTTAGGTATGTGTGCGATTGTGTGGACTTGAGGGTTAGGGCAGGTTTAGGTGAGTTAGGGTTAGGGAGCAGGTGAAGTGAGTGTGCGATAGTGACGGACCTTAGGGTTAGGGTTTGGGTTAAGGTAAGTGGATAGTTAGTGGTGTGTGCATAGTTTAGTATAGGGTTAGGTGTCCGATTTTAGGTGTATGTGTGTGGATTTCTGTTTGTTTGGTGTGCTTGTGTTGTGTATATGTGTTTTGGATCAGCGATTTTTTCCCTAGGAAAAAAATCTCTGATCTGACAGTTCGAGATTGTAAGCTTTTGCTTACATAAGGTCGATCAATCAGCGTTTGCTTGTTTAAGCATTCACTGATCTAATATAGACCCCAGAATGGGTATTAAAGATGATGATGATAACATAGTTGTATTTGTGAGGTAGCCTGTGGAAAGTAGCACATAGTCCCCAACTTTAATGGCAGGGTCTCTCACCCCTCAACATGTTACTAACTCTGCAGGAGGTGACAGTCCATCATAAAGTCAAATGTGTGCTGACAATGCACTCACACTTGTGCGGGGAAAACCCTTGCACTTCTGCAACAATGTATCCAAACCAAAATTAAGATTTTCAGGATAATGGCAGACATTCAGAAGTAAGTGTTGACAAAGACACCTTCACAAAGGGGAGCCACATGCAGGAATTTGTTACAGCTACCCCCAGGAAATACATAAACCATTGTCTGCCCAGTAACAAATGTGACATGACATTGTTATGGCTGGAAGCACTGTCACAATGTCAGCTGGAAATGATCAGAGTCCCCGGGGGTATATGTAAGGACTTCTATCACTACATCAAAATGGCACAGAGTAAGGATAATGCTGTCATCACACTGATGCAAAATAGGTGGCACACGAAGCATCAGTGGCCACCTTCATACATACACTAGTTAAGACTTACACTCCAGTAGGAGTTAGTCTTGAAAGGGGGAAAATGATAGGGTACTGTCTGTGCAATTTGGTGCAATTTGCATGAGGCTATATGTGCTTCTCAAGAAAGTACTATCAGTCGGGGGAACAAGTTCAAGAGATTTCATGCAGGTCTTGCCAGCATTCATCTACACTAACAGAATCTCTCATTCAATGTCTTGGTCTTGCAGTACTGTCAAATCAATGTCTACAGTATCATCTGCCTTGAGTAGGTCATGACATTGGACCAACTCACCATTCAGCCCTCATTACATCCGCTCTCAAAAATCATTTGCACCATCACCTAGCCTGTCTTTAAGGATATGTGTGAAACATTTGACCTTGACCTACTGTGAGTCATGTGTGCCATTTCTGTTACTTACAAGTTGACCTTCACAAACACAGGTCAATATTTAACTTGAAGGGGAATTAAGTTTTTTTTTTTTTTAAAAGGGGGGAGCTTAGTACACTTTGTAAGTCTATGCATTTAATTCCTGTAATGGTACTACTTAAAACATCATGAAACTGTGGAAAGAAAACTGTATGTCATAACATAATATTGTAGTCATTGTGACAACCCTCCTGTGGGCCTTAATCAAGGAGCCTCAATCCTCATCACTGACACTGGTGGGGAATGTTCACTTGGAGCAAAAATGGATATATACAGTGTTTTTAGATGCAGCTGTCTAATCCAAGCACATTTTCCCTTAAGAGCACACAGAGGGAGCACACTCTAGGCCTGGGCTAGACTTCCTTTCCAGGTCTCAAATAATTCTCCACCTTTCTGTCTGCAGAAACCAGTGGCTGTGTGTCCCTTTTCCAAGTAGCTCTCACACACTCTTTGAGATTTGATTTTCACACACACACACGAGCACGCACGCACACACACGCATGCTCTCTCAGGTGGGAAAGGCTGGCACAGATTTACAAGCTATGCCCCCTCTACCTTGACTATAAGGTAGATTAACTGCCACCAGCCAGCTATTTTAAGGCTCTTAGCAGGGTATCCAAATACTCTTAGTTAAATTAGTACTTTACACTTAGTAATGTTAACCAAGCACAAGACTTTCAGGAGCATAAAGCCACACAGTGCCACCAAATAAATGCAGTTCCTGTCAAAGCTTAAATTGTTTTCTGAAAGACCAGCCACGATGAAAGGTATAGATATATTTAATAATAATAAAGTAGAAAACATGAAAATACTGAATATCTATTTACAATAAACACCAGAGTTTCAATTCACAGGAAATGTAAAAAATAACACAGATAGAAAGACTCCGATACAGAAAAACAATACTTTTAGCTAATCCCAGTATTTTCTTAACTGACTGAAGAATTACAGTTTCCTAGTTACTTACTAAAGCAAGGCAGGGTGAAGTGGATGAGTGGGATTTGTTGTCAGGTTCCCGAAAACAGAATGCTGAGTGTCACTGTCACATCTCTCACTAATATCTAAAAATAATTTCAGTGCTGGCAGTAGAATGACCTCACATCTGGTGACCTGATTCTATGGTTCCCAAACTACCCATTTGACTAGAAGCTAAACCACAATCTAGCACAAATGTGTTACAGTATACACCTAGAACTTTGATAAGGCATCTGGAGACTGTAAAACAATTCCAGTACTTTCATCCTTCTTGTAGAGACTAACCAGCCATTCTCTGGCACTACAGGGTAGCAATTAGTTCACCACTAAGTACAATAAGAGCAGGATCTCAGACCAGACATTACATCTCTGGCTGCATTCAGGCCTGGGAGATGAAATCTGTATTGCCTAAGCCAAGTCATTTAATTTAAAGCTATTTTTCTTAAGGTAAGTTGGGCTGAGCTTAACCCCATTCACTTTCAGCATCCTCTGTTAACATGTATACATTTCAGCAGTTAACGCAATATAGCCTGACATACATGTATATTTCTTTTCTGTCCAGCAGGACCCGCTGTTGATACATTTTTAACACAAGCATCTGTACAAATATGTTTGATATACAAATGACATAGAATTCTTTACAAAATTCCAGCTAGCTGTGCTGACATATGTTATACATGCACTGCCCTACTCTCTTTGGCATAGTTGTCACTACCTCACATTGTCACAGTCATTAGCACCATGAATGTTGTATGCATTGACATTGTTAAGTCTGACAGTTCCCTGCAATTTTAATACATAAGTTTTCAGTGAGACTGCAAACTAGGAGCCATAGTCAAGTCCCCAAATGATGTGGACATCCTACAGAAGGGCCTCACTGAGGCAGATGCCTGGTGTCAGAGCCATGGCCTCAAGCTTAATGCCAAAAAGTGCAGTGTCATCCCCTTTGGTAAAAACTCTGTACCCATGAACTACCACATAGGCAGCAATCTACTTAACACCAAATGCGTGATAAGAGACTTGGGACCCAGGTGGACAGTAGTCTCTCCTTTGATAGTCCCATCGCCACAGTAGTCAGGAAGTCCTTCTATGTGGCACACCTCATCATCCAGGAAAAAAGAGGTCATTGTTCCCCTCTACTCGTCACTCATTAGACCCATTATAGAGTACAACGACCCTTTTGGAATGTACCTCACAAGACATCTGCAGCAGCTGGAAAGGTCACAGAAGTACCTCACAAAGAGGATTACTGGCCTCAAACAAATTCCCTACACTGATCGCCTCAAAAAACTCCAGCTTTACTCCATAGCATATTGCCTACTCCGAGGTGATCTCTGCCTAACATATAAAGCTATGTCAAACCCAGAACTGTTGGACATGCTACACCTAAAGAAATCCCAATCCCTCCGGACTACACGCTCTAGGGACCTAAACCTTGTCACCACAATAAACAGGACACGCTGGAGGGATAGATTCCTGTCCCAGAGACTTCCTATACTCTGGAACAAGCACCCATCTATGTCGAGCAAAGTTCTTCATTAGCACTTTTCAAGAAAAATCTTGACGAGTGGATGGGAAATAGGAAATACACCCCGGGGATCACTTCTGTGTCTCTGCTGGACAGTGGCACAGGAAAATAACTTTCTTGGGTGGCATAAGCTATGGAACCTTGCTGGCTAGGCTTATGTAGGCCCTTGGGCCGATAGCCTAGTACCTACCTATGAACCTATAATAAGAAAATTACAGGTTAAAAAGTGTATCCTGCCCTGTAAGCAAACACAGCTGCCACTTCACCCTCACTACTATACAAATGACAATATTTTTGTTTCTGAGGCCACAAATTATTTATATATGACAAAGTAAAATAATCTGATGGGCTACAGTACCTTGATAACACTGGTCAAACTGAGAAAACATTGCATAATATACAAAAAAAAATATATACATTTTCTTTTAAGACATAGTTAAGTACCCTACCTGACAAGACTTTATTGTGCAAGACAGTTAATGTAATTATTCATTATGTGATGCCTTATGGTATTCCTGAATAGGAGTCTGTGAGTATTCAGTCATGACTTTTACCAACAATAATGAGACCTGTTCTGAAAAATATATATATATATATTTAAAGGTGAGAAGTAATGTTATATGAACAGTGACAGTAAACTGTCGACACATCATAACACACAGATATCACTTTATACATCAGTTATACTCTATCTGCTTTTTACAGGAAAGGAAACTCTAACCTGAATGTCATGGTCCACAGTTCTGGTCTAGATACCACCTCTTTACATGTATACATATGTCGAGCATGAGCCTGATAAAATGGGGTCTCTTATTACTGCTGCCATGTAGTCATCATTAGTCATAGAAGGACTGGAACCGAGAGCTGCAGTGACAGCATGGGTCACTTCACCACCAGACCAGCTTATGATCATGCTGTGCAGAATGTAATGTTCATAAACATTCTGTATGCAGTAGTTGGGTCATACTGATGGGCAGGGGTGTAGCTAGGATTTTCAAATTTGTACTCACAGCTCTTAAACTGCTACCCCCCTCCCCAGCCAAGCTACGGCCATTCTCGTAATTCACGGTTCGCTCTTTTAGTGTCGATGAAGAGGCATTCGCTGTAATGCCTCTTCAGTAATATAATATAATATAGAGTCACTCAGACTCGGTTCCTTGAATTGAAAATGAACCTGAAAGTCAGTTCTTTGAAAAGTGCAGCATGGTAGTTGGGGTAGAGGATTCTTGCTTTTATTTTCTGTAACTAAGGTACAGGTTTTGAGCTTGAGTAAATTAATAACCACCTGCTACCCCTAACTAGGGTGTTTCATTCACACACACACCCCTACCTACCTCTTAGTGCAAGAAATATGGACAAAGCCTAAAATAAACAGGAACAGATATTAAATAATGCTCTCGTGAACTTAAGAAAGTTGGTAGAATAACAGGATTTGTGCTAGTATGAGAAAGTTGCTAGAATAACAGGATTTGTGCTAGTATGAATTTTTCTAAAGGACATGAAGTCTGAAACTCAAATGTCTGTCATTATTTACCAACTTCAGCCTTCAATGATTTTCTAGAAAATCACAAAATTTATGAGGAACAGACAAAAAATATGGGGCAAAAATATGGACATTCTGCAAAATTTGGACAGTTGAGAGGTATGCTACCTACCTAACACACACACACACACACACACACACACACACACACACACCTCTCAACCTCTTAGAGCAACAAACTCATAAATAAAACTGAGGCAAAGGCCCAAAAATAAGGACATTTTTTTAAATATTGCTCTTATAAACTTAGAAAGATAATAGAATAGTAGTAGGTCTTGCATTAGTACAAATTTTCTGAAAGGTATGAAATCTGAAACTCAAATGTCTGCCATTATTTTCTAACTTCAGTCTTTAACGATTTGCCACTAATTTGCCAGAAAACCGCAATTTTATGAAAAACGGACCAGAAATGTGATGCAAAAATATAAAATTTCCAGACAATACAGCTGGGAACCTGTCAAAGAAGGGACACCATTTTAATATGAGCACAGTTAAATTGAGCAGCTGACAAAATTAGATAATCTACATGCATTTCTGAAATAAAAGTAATGTATAACTCTGATCATTACAGTTATTTATAAAAGTAAACTCTCCACGTTTTCTTCCAAAATTATTTTGTGGAGAGATTATTGGGGGGAGAGCAACATTTTGAGCCAAAATTGGGGACAGTTGAGAGGTGTGGATATTCCTAATTTTATAAAGCGATTTATTTGCACATACCTCTCAACTTCTTAATGCAGGAAATCTGGACAAGGCCAAATATATTGGGGGAACATACAAACAGTACTAAAAATTGATCTTGTATAAACTTAAGACAGTTGATAGAATATCAGGTCTTGCTTTAGCATGCATTTTTCTGAAGATTATGACATCTGAAACTTAACGTCGGTCATTATTTAGTGACTTCATTCCTAAATGATTTGCCAGAAAAGTTTTATTTTGCATTTTACAGCACGAATACCAATAAATATCTGCTAAACAAAGCAGTGCAGTCTCACAATGAAACTAGAATTAGCATTAAAACTTCTCTGCCCTTGAAACTCACATTCATTCAAACAGCTTTGAAACCCACATTCAAAGAAAATACAGTGGCAAATAAAGATTAACTTTGGGCTGTTTTCAAATCATAGGCCCCTTGCACATGAAACATAGATGTGCTCTTTGATACACCTTCTTGATTGTATTAAATTATATTCCTTGTACAATACAGTATAGTTGTTAGAGAGAATTTTAAATTTATTGTTTTGAACATTTTTTCCAGTAAACAATGAAACAATATGCATGCACCAGTAATGACAAAACAGCCCAATTCATAAAATTTCCATCATAAAAGTCTACTCAAACTTCTACAGTCCACCAGTATCAGTAAATATACACAATCTCTAAACTAGTAAGAGCCATCTACATAATTCCACATTAAAGAAATCTGTAACTAATGAATAGGCTGCTGCTAGCAAACAACTTTATATTTCATGGTTTCATCTACAAATAAAGTGCCAGTTGCCCTTGAGGAATAAATTGCCTATGTTGCGTTAAAAACAATGATACGCTAGTAATATTGCAATAGGGAATGGATGGCAAACTGATAACAGGTTCATAGTTACTACTAGATATCTTCGCCAAAACGCACTATAGCATCCACCCCCCTTTACAACACAGTACAGTATCAGCAATGCATTTACTTACTGTGGGCGAAGAACCCACAGCCTTCTGCATCAAAAGCAAGTACACTACCTGTTGTGCTATTAACAGTACAAGCAGACTCAGCATAAGTAGCACTAAACTTTAGTTCCCCTGCAGCTCTCAGCTCCTTGTAAAATGTCAACACTCAGCTGTATCTCTGAACTTTGCAGCACAAGAAATTTGGAAAAAGCCAACATTTATTTGGGGGGGGGGGACAAAAGCCCAAAAACCAGGGACACATTTTAAACATTGCTTGTATAATTTTAGAAAGTTGCTAGAATAAAATGCTGTGTTATCACCATGCATGTCTTGAACCCAGAACCATATGAACTACAGTCAGTGCAACATACCACTATGCTAAATCAGCAGTTTGAAAAATAGGAAGACAAACTTAATGGCTATCATTTAGATAGCTCTCAACCTCTAAGCACAAAAAAACTTGGACAAACAAAGCCAATAATGAGGGAATACAAATTCAGTTCTCACTTCACACCTTAGCATAAAAAACCTGGACAAACAACAAAAACAATAATGGTGGAAATACAACTTCAGTTCTCACTTCTCACCATAGCTCACAACCATTAGAAAAACAAATCTGAACAAAGTTCAGAAATGGTGGTGGTTAGGGACTTTAGGCTCTTCTTACCCTGAAGCAAAGGTACAGGGTTTGAGCCTGAAAACCTATAGCCAGCAGGTGTATTATGTGGGGGCATTTACACACACACACACACCTACCTTACCTGATAATCCATACACACACACACACACACACACACACACACACTCCTTACCTGATAATCCACACACACACACACACACACACACACACACCTTACCTGATAATCCACACACACACACACACACACACACACACACACACACACACACACACCTTACATGATAATCCACACACACACCTGATAATCCACACACACACACACACACACACACACACACCTTACCTGATAATCCATGCACACACACACACACACACACACACACCTTACCTGATAATCCACACACACACACACACACACACACACCTTACCTGATAATCCACACACACCTTACCTGATAATCCACACACACACACACACACACACACACCTTACCTGATAATCCACACACACACACGCACGCACACCTTACCTGATAATCCACACACACACACACACACACACACACACACACACACACACACCTTACCTGATAATCCACACACACACACACACACACCTTACCTGATAATCCGCACACACCTTACCTGATAATCCATGCACACACACACACACACACACACACACACACACACACACACCTTACCTGATAATCCACACACACACCTTACCTGATAATCCACACACACACCTTACCTGATAATCCACACACACACTTTACCTGATAATCCACACACACAGACATGCACCTTACCTGATCGTCTGTTTGTGATACTCGATTGCCTTCCAACTACATCTTCATATTTCCTGCTCGCAACGATAATCCATTTGCGATTGTCTTCTTCCACTTGCTCACTACTGCACATTTCCCGCTTGCAGCCAGCCGGACATGACATGAGCTCACTTCCGACTGGCTGGTATCCTCCTTAAAGGAGCCAACACCCTTTAAAAAGGAAAAAAATGCTACCCCCTCTTCTAAGAAGTTGTGCTGAAATCAGTACAGTGCGTATGCCTCCTGACGTCCCTGCTGATGGGGCACCTCCAGACTCATCCAGGCATCTAAACCAGCTCTTCAGGAGGCCAAAAATCCCTATTGATGAGAGTACAGGTCTGGAACAAGGCTTGCATTAAAGTTGTCTTCTGCACTGCATTTAGATTTCTTATTGGTGTCATGACTCCAGTGGATATCCAGCATCACATGAAAGGCAAAAAAGGGGGGGGGTAGCAAAACAAAGAACCATTAATAACTACTTTCCACTTAACCAACAAGATGACCACTGGGCTTTCTACCATGCAGGAAGAGGTGGTAGAGTGAACTAGTGTGTCAGATATGGGAATTGTGGACATTGCCAGGATGCTGGACAGAGACATTGGTGATACACCCCCGTGCATCACACACAACTTGGCAGCTGATGGAATGGTAGCCCTTTCTGTTACAGTAAACCTTGTCCCATGGATGAGAAGAGGCTCTAATTGCAAAATGGGTGCAATCTATGCATAGAGTACCACAGGGAAATGTGCACATATAGTCCTGGCTTGGTCCTGAGGTGACACCGGGAAATAGATGTAGTGATATATACGTGCCAAGTGTACATCCAAGAAGTGCTGCAGTATCCTCAAGGCAGAAGCCTGTGATATAGATGAACATGTCCCTAGTCTGCCTCTGGAAGGTCCCAGTGGCAAATGTAGTAAAGGCTATACATACCTAAGTATCCAGAGGGACAGAAAGTCATCCAGTATCCCTGTGGAGGGTCATACATACTCATTAAGACCCTTAAAATATGCCTGTCCATTCTAAACATACCTAGTATCTCCCGGTTATTAAAATTATACTGTTTTTTTTTTTTTTTTTTTTTTTTTAAATATATCTTTGCCTTCTTGGGTGGTGAGCACCACTGGGCATAAGCAGTTTTGGCTCAGCCAAGACCAGCAGCTCACAATGGGAAATAGCAAGGCAAGTGACATAAATTTTATGGATTGTAAAGTAGGTAGGATAGGCCTGACTTCTCTTCATATAACAAATCTGCAGATGTTGCATTAATGCATGAAAATTTCACTATGAATCGCAGGAGGGCAGGTGAGTGCTGCATTAGTATATGTCATTTTACATAATTTCTCATTTAGAGATCATTATTACTTCATTTGCTTATGCTTATTTGTTGCCCATTAGCATAAGTGAGTTATGAAAATCGCTGTTTACCTGCACTCATTCGCATTCACGCACTGAGGATAGCCTTAACACATTTGTGTTCTATGAATACCAACCACCGTTTGTCACTTTGCATACTGCCCAACTAGCATATGACGCCAAAGCAAAACTAGACCCTTTCTGTTAAAATTTGTAGTTGGTTCCACAGTCATAACCTTTGGTCATTCAGTCAGAAATCAAAACCATAACATTTGATGTTCTGTAGTCCTATCTTGCCTTCATTCTTACATATGGGTTCAGAGCCGATCCTCGGCTCCGACTCGGACGATTACAAAGCTCGAAGTCTCTAAGTTGGCTCATGGCAAGGTAGGTATCCCATATTGCACTAGTAGGGATGGCATGGTAGGTATCCCATATTGCACTAGTAGGAATCCCCAGATCTCATTTGCCGCTGTACAAGTTCAGAAGTGCTCTCTTTCTTGGCCGTGGCTAAGTTGGAATATTTTTTCTTATTCAAATATTTTTCAGTGTTCTTTTTGAATATAATAGTTTAGTACTAATAGCTTACAGTTCTTAACTTGCAGTAGTTAGCTAGTGTGTTTTCTGAAGTTTATAGCAAGTTGTTGTTGCTTTTTGTTGGCCGTCGCTACCGCAGACCTTTCCTAGTGGTATCCCTTCATTTTTTTCTGTGTGCTAGTTGTTGCTAATCTTTCTTAGGCACAGGTCCGTTTTTTTATGTAGGACCTATTCTATCCTTTGTCTGTTGCTTTTCTCTATCTCACCTACCCCTCTGTCAGGGCTAGGCCCGTTTAAGTTAGAGGACCTAGTCCTCTCTATTGTCTCTCTCTTATGTGTTTTTCCTCAGCAGGACTAGACCCGTTAAAGTTAGAGGACCTAGTCCTCTGTTGTCTTTCCCCCTTGTGTGTTTTTTCTTGAGCAGAGCTAGGCCCATTTAAATTAGAGGACCTTGTCCTCTCTTCTTATCTTTCTGAGTTTGTAGTCTGTGATTGTTGTGGTGAAAGAAGTAGTATGTCTAAGGAAACCAAAGGTCATACATTTTCGGGTTTCAGAAAATGTATAAAATGTTCACAAAAAATGTCCCTGACTGACGGGCATAGTATTTGTGTTTATTGCTTGGGAGCCATATATCTACTGGAGACATGTACTTTTTCCATTCTTTTAGTTTCCGGGTTTTCCAGGAAAGAAAGAATAAACTGATCTTGAAAGGTCTCCTTAAACCTTCCTTTGAGGAGGATTTAGCTAGCTCTTCCTCTTCTCACTCTAGGTCTCCCTCTTCCAAAAAAGAGAAGGTAAAGTCAGTTAAAAGACATTCTCCTACACTGACTGTTAAATCTGGACCTCCAGAGAAAATTGACAAGCCTTCTACCTCTTCGGCTACTCTGCCTTCGGAGCCGGTCAAGGTTATTGACATAGATCGTTCAGCTTTGGCCTCAAGTTTTTCAGAGCCAATAGCTGAATCCTTATATCGGAGCCGGTCAAGAGATTTATTACTAGTATCCCTGACACTCAGATCTCCAATTTTGCAGAGATCTTGATCCCCTACCTTGTCTTCCAGATCCTCCAGGAGTCTTTCTGAGGAGTATGTTGGGAGAGTGGTGCTTAGACTTCTGAAGTTGTCGGCTCTAGAAAATTTGTTGTCTGCTCCGACCCAATCGGTTCCAGAGCCGTCTAAGGCCATATTACCTGTGTCTGTTCCTCCTCCGAGCCATGTCAGTCTTTTGGAGCCAGAGCTACTGGTGCCATTTGTTGTGGAACTGTCTGTTCCAGTACTCCAACTGTCTGTCTCAGAGCCGAGTTCTGCTCTGACACCTTAGGTGCTGTCCCTGGTGTCCAGGAGCCGAAGCTCACCAGTCGGTCCTGATGGGGACGCTTGGACCTGAACTTCTTCATTTCCGAGCCTACCTCTCGGTGTGTCAGCTCAGCTGAGCTCGGATCCTACATCTGTCTCGGAGTCGATCACTCTGGAGCCGAGGGCTACTTCCACTTCCTCGGAACCAGTGGTGTCCTCAGAGCCGGAGAGATCTGCCTTCGAGATGATGAGGAGCGTGCTGTCTAGATCTTCAGCTCCACGCAAGGGTACCGATGCTCTTCCTCCCCATGCTCTGACCTGTGTCTCAGCACCATCTCTCTCTTGACAGCAGAGACCCGCAACCTCAGGAGCCCCCCTTGGGTGGCCCCCAGTCTTCAGAGACCTCCCCAGAATACCCGTCTGAGGAGCCTCCTTGGAAGCTACTTGCAAGAGGAAGCACATAGACTCCCCTGATGAGTCCATCATCTCTAACACTGACCTCGAGGAGCCAGAAGGGACCCCTAGGTCATCCTCTGATGATATCTCCTTTGTAGATATCCTAGAGATCCTGAAACAGAGAGGCAGCTGGCCCCCACTGTCACCCCTTCTGATGAGTCAGTGCACCTGAAGGCTTTTGGGTCTCAACCTTCAGCGTCTTGGGTGTCTCCTCCTTTCAATGAACTGTTAGATTTGGTGAGTAGAAAGGTGTGGGAAACTCCTGACTCCGTGGAACCACTCCCCAGAAAGCCAAACAAATTTCTTTCAGCTCCTAGAGAAAAAGAGTTTTTGACCAAAGATGTGCTTGTAGATGCCATGGTGGTGGCAGCAGCCACAAACAAGGAACTAGCAGAAGCTTCCTCATCTGTCCACCCACAGAACAAAGGGTATCGAACGATGGACAGATACGGGAAGTGTATTTTCTCGTCAGTGGCTTTTTCACTCAGATCGCTGAATTACCTCACCCATTTTACTAGGCTTCAAAGAGATCTCCTAAAAGAGCTAGGAGATATTCTTCAAGGTACTTTAACTGAAGGAGTCCCTGAGACGGTTACTGCTCAGTTGTCCACCTTAAACTCTAGTGTTAGCTCCTCCAAGAGGCTGATATCTTACGCAGCAGATGGTGCGAGCAGGGCAGCAGGTTCAGGAGTTTCCTTTAGGAGACACTCCTGGTTGCGCTTATGTAACTATGCAGAGCCCTTTAAATCTACATTTACCAACGCCCGCTTTGATGGTTCCTCTTTGTTTGGACCAAAGGTAAAAGGCACACTCACCAGATGCGAGCAGGAAGGGAAGACACTCTCTGCTGTGGGAGTACATTTTTCCGACCCTTCTAGACCATATCCTAAAGGTCAGAGAGAAAGAAAAATGTGGTTCAAGAAATCTCAGAGATTTTTCCCAAATGCACAAGGTGATTCCTTCTCCAGAGGCAGAGGAGGGGGAAATAATGGTAGACGTCACCCTAGAGGCAGGGGGGGGGGTCCGCAAAACAAGGGTAGCTGTGATTCCTTTTGTGGATGTCCTTATCAGGGCTCCTGAATTGGGGCCTGACTGCACTTCTCTGGAGCCAGTTGGGGGTCGCTTATCTTTGTACCCAAAAGCCTGGTATGACATCACACAAGACAAGTGGGTACAAAGAATAATTTCCAGAGGATACTCCATACCCTTCTCTTTTCCACCTCATCTAACCAAAAAAATCTCAGATGTTCCACCCAATCACAGGGATCAAGCAACTTATAGAAGTTCAAAAGTTTCTTCAAAAGAGAGTCATCCAAACTCTCCCCGCAGACCAGATAGGATTCGGAACTTACTCCAGATTTTTAGTGTCAAAACAAACAGGGGAATGGAGGCCCATCTTGGATCTCAGCAAGATAAATGAATCAGTGAAGAAGTCCAAGTTCCGAATGGTAACACTGCAGTCTATACTCCCTCTGTTAAGGAAAGACAATTAGATGTGCTCCATAGACCTCCAAGATGCGTACTACCACATAAAAGTGGACGGAGCATCGAGGAGTTATTTACGCTTCCAGCTGGGAGCCAGTCATTACCAATTTCCTGCTCAGCCCTTTGGTCTCACCACAGCCCCCAGGGTGTTCACCAAATGCATGGTAGTAGTAACGGCTCACTTGAGACGTCTTGCATTCCAAGTGTTTCCGTACCTGGACGACTGGTTCCTGACTGCAACCACCAGGCACCTACTTCTACAAGCCAGGGATTCAACCATCCGAGCCTGCACTCAGCTAGGCATTACTATAAACTGGGAAAAGTCTGCCTTGTTACCCTCTCAATATGTGACTTATATAGGCGCAGAATTAGACACAGTCACAATGATGGCTTTCCTTCCTTCAGACAGAGTGCAAAATCTAAGACAACAAATATACAGCCTGCTTCCCCAACACAAGGTCAAAGCGAAGACACTGCTCAGACTTCAAGGAACCATTGCCTCTACTATAACTCTAATTCCGCTAGCCAGACTACATATGAGAATTCTACAATGGCTACTCTTTTCCCAGTGGTCTCTTCAACAACTGCCTCTGTTTCATCCCATTTTATTAACAGAATCTTGCAAAAATGACCTTCATTGGTGGATCCAGTTCAATCAACTAACGATAGGGTGAACATTCTTTCCTTGCCAACCCATTGCTACTGTGACCACGGATGCCTCCCAGATAGGGTGGGGGGGCATTATCTAGGAAGGACATTTCAAGGCATATTGCAAGAACATGAGGCTCACTTGCATATCAGTGTTCTAGAGATGAGAGCAGTGCTACTTGCATTGCACGC
Organism: Protopterus annectens; assembly: GCF_019279795.1. Classification (NCBI taxonomy): domain Eukaryota; kingdom Metazoa; phylum Chordata; order Ceratodontiformes; family Protopteridae; genus Protopterus; species Protopterus annectens. The sequence continues at coordinate 550,136,580 of NC_056731.1, forward strand.
ACTTCACAACTTTCTTCCTCTAGGGACAGTAGCAATCCAATCAGACAATATGTCAGTGGTGTGGTATCTAAACAAACAAGGGGGAACCAGATCCTACCCCCTATGTCGAGAGGCTCTACGTGTTTGACAGTGGGTGATATCTTCCCAATGCTTTCTAGTTGCAACACATATCCTAGGGAGAACCAATGTGATAGCCGACAAGCTCAGCAGGGCAATCGTGATGCCTTACGAGTGGTCTCTGAATCAGAAAGTCGCGGAACAGATTTTCCGCAAATGGGGATAGCCTTGCTGTGATCTGTTTGCCCCCCCAATGAACACCAAATGCAGCAGCTACTTCACCCTTATCCTCTCTCCGGGGTAGACACAGAGAGGTGCATTCGTCCACAATTGGCCCTTGGGACTTCTTTATGCTTTTCCTCCCTTTCTGCTAATATCGAGAGAGATCCAGAAAGTAAAGACTTTGGGAAGCAGAATGATTCTCATCACTCCTTACTGGCCTCGTCAGATTTGTTTCCCCTTTCTCGGGCCTCAACTTCTAGACGATCCATGGACTCTGGACTCAGTACCAGACCTTCTGACACATATGTCAGGCACGTTCCATCCCTGTCTCCACACCCTCAACTTGACAGCGTGGCTGCTCCACTTCCATCCCTAGTCAGACTTCATGATTTTCCCCCTGCGGTTACACATATCCTGACATCTTCTCATAAACCTTCTACAAGAAAATTGTACGCTAGCAAATGGAAAAGATTTTCTCACTGGGCACAAGCTAAGAACATAGATCCATACACAGCCTCCATTCCCTCAGTGTTAGAATTTCTAACCAAACTTTTTCATCAGGGATCAGCTGCTGCTACAATCAAAGTTCAATTAGCAGCTATCTCCAATTTTCATTTGGGACAACATGACCCTAATCATATGGCTCACAGATTGTGTAGATCATTTTTAAAAGGCACTACCTTACTAAGACATCCTTTTCAAGAACCTACATCTCCCTGGGATCTAAATTTTGTTCTTTCAAAACTTACCTCACTGCCTTTTGAACCTTCACATACATGTGATTTGGAGGACTATTTTTCTGGTAGCCATTACATCTGCCAGAAGAGTGTCAGAGCTGCAAGCACTCTCAGTCAAACCTCCTTACTTGATATTTCATAGAGACAGAGTTTCCCTTCGCACTAACCCTTCCTTCGTCCCCAAGATTTGTTCACAATCAAATATTATTCAAACTACTGAACTGCCAAAGCGGAATATAAGTTTCATCAACTTGATGTACACAGATAGTTAAGGTTCTAGCTACATAGAACCAAAGAGTTTAGGAGATCAGACCAATTATTTGTATCTTTTTCGGAGACGAGAAAAGGAATGCCAGTCTCCAAGATAACGTTATCAAACTGGATTTCAAATTGCACATCTTTTATTTACTCTTCTAATGGCAAAGAACTCCCATTCAAAATTAAAGCTCATTACATCAGATTTTCAAGCCAGAATTCCAATGGACAGTATATGTGCAGCAGCAACTTGGGCTACCCCTCATACCTTTATTATTCATTACAAATTGGACTTTGCCTCCAGGGGTAAAGCCTCCTTTGGTTCCACGGTTCTTAGAAGTATATTCCTGTGAGCCACCTGAGAAAAAGGTGCTAGGGACGCTGTCCCATATGTAAGAATGAAGGTGAGATGGGACTACAGAACATAAAGAAGTTATGTACTCACCATAACGTTCCATGTTTGTAGTCCATCTCGCCCTTCATTCTTACGAACCCACCCACCTACCCCCGTCCATGTAGCCTTGGAGGATCTGGAGACAAGATAGTATTCATCTTTCTTAGGGTTGGAGACCTTTCATCTTTGTTTTTCCTTGTAGAAATACTTTATATTACTTTTTATAGACAGCAGCAAACAAGATCTGGGGATTCCTGCTTGTGCATTATGGGATACTTACCTTGCCACGAGCCAACATAGAGACTTTGAGCTTTGTAATCTGCCGAGTTGGAGCCGAGGATCGGCTCCGAACCCATATGTAAGAATGAAGGGCGAGATGGATTACAAACATGGAATGTTATGGTGAGTACATAACTTCTTTTTACACTTACAAGAGTAAAAAGTAGTGGATCTGAAAGTGTGGATAAATGGCAGTTCGTGGGAGAGGGATGCTTTCCTTAAATATTTTTATATGAAATTGAGTACAAAAAAATGTTGTGGTATGAAGAAAAACTCTATACTACAGCTGCAAATTGCATTGTAGCAAAAGTACTCTGTAAAAGCCGAAATTATATTAGGTTGCTGTATTAAAAGAACAATATGTATTTAAACATAGTATCCACAGCATAGAAAATATTAGTGTCTGCACAAATTGTAAAATATCCATGTGCTAAGCTTGACAAACACTGAAATGGTATGCTGTATCTGGGCAGTACAGGCAAAACAAGTAAACTGTAGCTGAGATGTTTATGTTCATATTGACAGATTACAGCAACAGCACAACTATTCTCCATAGTACACTTACAACAAAAACTAAACAAATGTGCAGATTATTTTTAAATATAAAGGGAAGCCTTTCAATGCCCTTCTACATAGAAGCTTTTCCCCAGGGCCCCTTAATTTTGTTACAAACCCCATCTTTCTGTAGTTTAGCATAACATTTGTCAGACTTCCAGGTTTTCATTTATCAGCAGTTGTGCATTCCCTTAAATATTATGGTATGAATTTCTCTCAAATGACATAGACCATCAGCTATGAATCTTGGTAAAATGTCTGAATGGAGCTGAACAATATTTAGGAGGAGAGAGCTGGTGTAATTATTGTGAATATTTTAACTCAATTGCTTTTATTCTACCTGACAGAACACTACACAGTTGGTGTATTTTTATTTGTACTTTCCGCTTTACTCCCCTTTTTACATTTGTTATAAAGTAGAAGTATAATTTCTATCAATATATTTTTGACACTTTTGCAAATTGCATTTTGTAACAGAACAAGAGATCAAACTACATAAGAATATTTGACAACTTCAATAAAGTCTTAATATTTTAAATTCACAGTATAAATGTTTCTGTATAAAAGATATAACAGAATATTAAAAATAGTCAGCAGTAGACAAGAAGAAACTGTGAATGACAGACCTTAATAGTACTAATTTCAAAGCAATTTAAATAATTACATAGCTACTGAATAATCTTCTAGCATGTTAGTATTGTATATCTCATTTAATGTATATTTTCCATATATCCTAATTCTTAAGCAGTCCCATCTAGGCTTAAGTAACTCTATACAAATCAGACAGAACTAAATGACTTTTCATCTTAAATGCATAAACAATGCAGCCTCTAATAAACTAAATGACTTTTCATCTTAAATGCATAAACAATGCAGCCCTCTAATATTGTTAAAAACAACTATTTACATCAACCCCCTGACCAATTTAGACTGACAGCAGCCTGTGACTCGTATAAACCATGGAGCTAATAGTCTCATACTGCTGCTGTCAATTCCAAATGTAGTAAGATTTTCATAATTGCCTTAACTGTTTCAATTTCTGGAGGATCTTTCTGCCCCCACTTTTTGTAGATGCTTTAAACTACTAGCAAAAACAAATTTAATAACAGTTTAACCTCACCAAAAGCAAGATCATGTGTACCTAACTTCGTGAAAAGGAGAGGGGCAGAGGTTCTTGCCAAGCCTGTGGAAACTGTGATTGTCAGTCTAAACCAAAAAAAATCTGCAGTTTCAGATATTCTCAAAGTATATGGATTCAGTGCCTCATTGCACTAGTCTCACACCTCCAGTACCTTGGTTTCAATGTGAGATTCGTAGTAGAAAGTCTAACTGGTATGTTTTTGAAAAGGCATTTCCAGCCAAAGAATGGACGAGGTTGCATATCATGGCACTATGAGCAACTTGTTCCAGGCTTTAGGCATTATTGATACCCCCACGTCATGATTCTAAACCAGTCTATACATGTCCATCAGTATTTAATATTTCTAAGTATAGTGTACAGAGTATTTTCTGTTTCGCTGTTTCTACATGTCTTAATCCCTACATCACTCCACCATTTTTTTTATTTTTATTTTTATTTTATTTTACATTTGTTAACCAGGGAAGTCCGACTGGACGCAGGTCCCTTTTCAGCAGAGGCCCGGGGAGAAAAGCTCCACATACAGTACAGTACAAGTGAGGATTTCATTTACATCTATTACTACAATTCAGCATGCAATATTCAGATATTAACATCTTGATTTCAGGACTATGTATAAGGACATGTAATGGCCAGTCTTCTTGTGGCATTGCAGTCAGTTTACAAAGGCTTTCAAACATGTGTCTTGTCTTCAATATCTCTGTTATAGAGCATAATAAATGTATCCCAAGTCACCAACTTTCCTGCCTCTAAGGGATAAGACTAATCAGTTGAAGAAGGGGAGGGGACATGTTTGCCTTCTCAACTCCCAAAACCATTTGTAGTGGAAGAATTGTCCCCTTCCAGTTCTCTGTGTTTATTACTTTGAAAGCTCAACCAATTGTTTCCATCATCTTCCCTCTCAGTCCAACACATACTATGATGCCCTTCATTCTTTCTACCAATTCCTTTATTAACCACTTACAGTCTATAATTAACAGTGGTCAAGTAATTTAATGTTCTTAAACTGCCGTGAAGGCTGAGACCCATTTAGATGCGGAAAGAGACATCAAGTCTTAAGGTAGTCTGAGTTTATTTCCAGTCCATAAGAATTTAGAAATGTTTCCTTAGGGACAACATAATCTATTTTGAAGTAACCCAAGAAATACCCTGAGCTGCCTATATAACAATGGGTAAAACAGCCTGATTTAACACTTGTGTCCTTTATTGCATATCTAAACAAATGACTTCCCATTTCTTAAAGGTCTTTGTAGCCATATCAAGTATATGCTTAATAATCGAGAACCTCTGTGTTCTTAATGTTATGTCTTTCGGCTTATCCCGGTTAGGGGTCGCCACAGCGGAACTTCGGTCCGCTAATGTTTGGTAGTGGATTTTACGTGCCGAGTTAACAGCCCTGACGCACAACCTTCAATGAAGGCACACTCATTCACACATTCCTCCACACAGAAGACGCTATAGCTGAGAATCGAACGGGACAACGTTTTGCTGTGAGGCGACAACGCTACCGCAGCACCACTACCGCGGTAACCTCTGTGTTCTTAATACTGTGCATAAAAATCAGTCCCAAGTTACCAGATCTGAGTATTTTCCCGTAAAAATTGATACTTTATCATTAAATCCTTGCTGAGTTTACAGTTTAATGAAATGGCCTTTATTTTATTTATATTAATTCCTATAATTCATCAGTTCACCAAATTCAGCTAAAAGGTAATAGTATTTCCAAATTTTGGTTGCGTCTGGACATATATGTAAAGCATCAGCATAAGAAATTTTGCATCGACTTGCCCCAAATGCTAACCCTTTATAATTTCAGCCATTCTCAATTTAGCAGCTATGGTTCAAGATAAAGCACAAACGAAAGATGGCAGGGGACATCCTACCCTTGTTCTTCTCCATAATGAATGATGTTAAGTTGTCATTCTCACCTTCATTCTTGCTGGATGGGTTCGGAGCCGATCCTTGGCTCCGACTCGGCCTATACTATAGCTCAAGAGCTATTTTTACCGGCTGGAGGCAGCCCTATATCCCACAATACCATACGCTAAATCCCCAGATCTCGTTTGCCGCTTCGCTGCGAGGTTGCGTTTTTACCGGCTCAGGTCAGTTAAGAACTTTTTGTGTAGTTTTTTAGGTAAAAGGTTAGATTTCCCTATCTAATTATATTCCCCACTGTATTACCTAATCCTTAAATCTTATTAGCTTTAAAATTTTGTTAAGCCCCCCCCCCCCTTTTTAGTCAAACTTATAGACGGGCCTTCGGGCCTTAGCTTTTCTATAGTTTTTCCTATAGTTCCACCTTTTAGTGTGTGTGTGTGTGAGTCAGTCCTTTAACTTCTCCCCTTGTGTTAGAGTTTGAGTGTGAGTTGTGAGTGCTGACTGTGTTGACTCTTAGTGTCCACCATAATGTCTAAAGACACTAAGATTTCAGGATTCAAGAAGTGTGACTCGTGCTGTCAGAAGATGTCTCTGACAGATGGTCACACTTCTTGTGTTTATTGTTTAGGACCCTTGCACCTGCAGGACTCTTGTTCCGTTTGTCACGGATTTAGTTTGAGTCCTGCAGGAGCACCGTAATAAGTTAATTTTGAGGGGCTTATTGAAGCCCGATGACTCCCCATCTAAGTCTGGCTCGGGGAAGTCGCCCACGCCCGCCAAACCCTCAGCTCCAGCTTCTGAGTCGACGGCTGGCGGAACCGAAAGTGCTCCGACATCGGCTCCGGCCGGATCCAATGCGAGCAAGACTTTGCCCGCTCTGAAACCCTTTTCGGAGCCGACAACAGCGCGCAAGTGCTCTAGATCGCCCTCAGTAGAGTCCTTTCGATCGGCTCCAGCATCGCCCTTACTATCGGAGCGGAGTCATAGGACTCATTCTTCCAGGTCTTCCAGAATGTCCGACCATGACATTGAGAGGGTGGTCAGTAGACTCCTCAAGTCCCAGGCACTGGCCCAAATAATTCAAAGCCCATCTCATCAGACTGTGGCTCCCTCGGTACCACTTTCGATTCCTCCTCCGACTCTTCAGTTGAGTTCAGAGCCTGAGTTTGTCAGGGACCTTGCCCACATCGGAGCCGATACTACCACCTTCGGCTCTGACGTTGTTGGCTCCGACCTCTTCATTGGTGCCGTCCGTGGAGAGGTCCGGGCGCCGAGACTCCATTGTCGGCTCCGAGGGGGCGAGTGGCATTGGACCCTTGTCCGACCCCATTCTCCCTCTCGGAGCATCGGCTCTGGTTAGTTTGGCCCCGACATCATACTCAGAGCCTTCTCTGTCTGCACCGGGGGTGGTCCTGGTATCCTCGGAGCCAGGGCTGTCTTCGGTGCCTGATAGGGGAGCCTTTAACGTGATGAGGAGCGTGCTGGATCTGGTGTCCTCTCCAAGGTTGGTTCCTTCAGCTCCTCCCTCTACAGTGCCTGTTATGGTCTCTGGTCATCCTCTTGAAACTGATAGCAGAGAACCAAAGCACAGGGTACCCACTTTGGGTGTCTCTTCCTCGTCTGAGGCCTCCCCTGAAGTTTCAGGGGAACCCCCTAGGAAAAGAAAGTGCAAGAGGAAGCACGTAGACTCCCCCGAGTCTCTCACTTTGGACACCGACTTGGATGAGTCGGAGGGTTCCCCGAGATCCCCCTCTGAGGATGTCTCCTTTTCAGACATCCTAGAGATCCTAAAACAGAGGGGGAATTGGTCCACCCTCAAACCCTCCAAGGACGAGTCGGTTTACCTTGACGCTTTTGGGTCTCACCCTTCCACCTCCTGGGTGTCCTCTCCTTTCGACCCACTGATGGAAGTAGTGGCCAGAAAGGCATGGGCAGCTCCTGACTCGATGGAACCTACTCCTAGGAGGCCTTCTAAATTTATTTCTGCTCCGGTAGACAAACCATTTCTGACCAAGGGTGTCTCGGTAGATGCTATGGTGGTAGCAGCCACCACTAAGAAGGAATTAGCTGATCCTTCTGTACCTGTTCATCCTCCTAACAAAGACTGTAGGACTATGGACAGGTACGGTAAACGGACGTTTGCTTCAGCGACCTTTGCCTTGCGGTCGCTGAGCTATTTGTCATTTCACCCGCCTTCAGAGAGTTTTGCCCAAAGAACTGGGTGAAACCATACAGGATCCTTCTGCTGCAGGGTATCAGGACAAGATTAACTCCCAGATGGCTACCCTGAATTCCATTGCCAACTCCTCCATGCGGGTTATCTCTTATGCAGCCGATGGAGCGAGTAGGGCCGCAGGCACAGGTGTTGCATTGAGACTTCACGCCTGGATGCGACTCTGTAATTTTGCTGATCCCTTCAAGGCGTCCTTCACCAACACCCCTTTTGATGGTTCAGAGTTGTTTGGACCTCAGGTGAAGACTACCCTCACCAGGTGCGAGCAAGATGGTAAGACTCTCTCTGCCATGGGAGTCCACTTTTCCACACCATCTACACTATACCCTAAAGGTCAGAAGGGTGGAAAGATGTGGTTCCGCAAACCACAGGGAGTCATGTCTGCCACACGTGGTGAACTTCCCCCCAGAGGCAGAGGGGGGAACAATAATAGATGCCGCCCCAGGGGCAGTGGGGGTCCACAGAACCAGGGTTCCAGGGAATCCTTCCCTGACCAACCCTTTCAGCATCCCTGAGAAGCTGCCTGACTGTCCACCTTCGGAGGCAGTCGGGGGAAGATTATCTCTGTACCTGGAAGCCTGGCAATCCCTCTCTCAAGACAAATGGGTACAGTCTATCATATCCGAGGGTTACAAAATCCCCTTCATTTCCCCTCCGATCCAATCGCCGAGACCCCTCCCAGACGTACCACCCGCACAAAGGGGTCAGGCACAGCTAGAGATAAAAAAGCTGTTAGAAAAAAGAGTCATCCAGGCAGTCCCAGAAGACCAGCTAGGATCCGGAATTTACACCAGGTTCTTTTTGGTACCAAAAAAGACAGGAGACTGGAGACCCATTTTGGACCTCAGCAGACTGAACAAGTCTGTGCAGAAGACAAAATTTCGGATGGTAACGCTTCAGTCCATTCTGCCCTTCTTGGGCAGAGACAACTGGATGTGCTCGTTAGACCTTCAGGACGCGTACTATCATGTAAAGATACACAGGCACTCCAGGAGGTTTCTCCACTTCTGGCTGGGAGCCAGTCATTACCAATTCAGAGCCCTGCCCTTTGGTCTCACCACAGCCCCCCCGGGTGTTCACCAAATGTTTGGCAGTGGTCACGACTCATCTGAGACAAAAAGTATTCCAGGTGTTTCCATATTTAGACGACTGGCTCATTACCGCTACCACTAAGCAGCATCTTATCATAGCCAGGGATTACACCATTCGCATTTGCAACAAACTAGGTATTTCCATAAATTTCACAAAATCCTCCTTGTCATCTTGTCAATGTATAAACTTCATAGGCGCCATGCTAACACCACAGAAATGTCTGCAACATTACCACCACAGAGAGTGACAGACATACAGCGGAATGTTCAGTTTCTGTTTCAGTCCAACAGAATTCAAGTCAAGTTAGTACTGAAAACATTAGGCCTCATGGCAGCGGCGATTCTCCTTCTCCCCTTAGCCCGCTTCCACATGAGAATTCTCCAGTGGATGTTTTTTTCTCAGTGGTCCTATCAACGGCTCCCAATGACTCACAACATTTTGATAACCCCAACTTGCAAAAAACACCTCTCCTGGTGGATGGTCTCCCCTCAACTTCTTCAGGGCAGACCCTTTGTTCTTCCCCCTCCAGTTGCCATGGTGACAACAGATGCCTCCCTGATCGGGTGGGGGGGGGGCACTATCAGGGCAGGACTGTCCAGGGCACATGGCAACAATTAGAATGCCACCTGCACATAAATGTCCTGGAGATGAGAGCAGTGCTTTTATCTTTGCAGGCCCTTCAGGACTCTCTTCCCACGTGGACCATAGCAGTTCAAACTGACAATATGTCTGTAGTGTGGTACATAAACAAGCAGGGTGGAACAAAGTCCTACCTCCTATGTCGAGAAGCACTCAGACTTTGGCAGTGGGCGATCTCCTCTCAGCAGTTTCTGATAGCAACGCACATCCCTGGGAGGTCCAACGTCATAGCAGACAGACTGAGCAGAACAATTCTCATGCCTCACGAGTGGTCTCTAAATCAAGCAGTAGCAGAGAGAATTTTCCAGAAGTGGGGCCAGCCTTGCTGCGACCTTTTTGCAACACCTCAAAACAGCAAGTGCCTCAACTTCTTCACACTCTTCCCTCTACCAGGCCATCCCCCCAGAGACGCTCTTCTCCACGATTGGCCTCAGGGTCTTCTATACGCTTCCCCCCCTTTCCGTTAATTCTGCAGTTAATTCAGAAAGCAACCGCCTTGAGATCCAAAATTATCCTCATTGCCCCGTACTGGCCTCGAGAAGTATGGTTTCCGTTCCTGCACCGTCATCTACTGGAACAGCCCTGGCATCTGGAACCATTTCCAGACCTTTTGACCCATCTGACGGGCAAGCTGCACCAGTCTCTTCACTCCCTCAACCTCACAGCTTGGTTGCTCCACTTCCAACCTTAGCCAGGCTTTCCTTTATTTCTCTTCCTGTCCATGATATCATTCTTGCCTCCCATAAGTCCAATACTAGGAAGACTTATGCGAGTAAATGGAAGCGTTTTTCGTTCTGGGCAGAAGCTAGGTCCTTAGATCCTTTTAATGCACCAATTCATAAAGTTCTAGATTTTCTAGCAGACCTTTTTCATTCAGGGTCGGCCACTATCAGAGTACAACTAGCGGCCATTGCCTATTTTCATGTAGGGCTCTCGGAAACCAATATTATGTCACATAAACTCTGTAAAGCTTTCCTCAAGGGCATCTTCTTGCTCAGACCTCTCATTAAGGATCCTCCTCCACAATGGGATCTAAATTTAGTGTTAACTTCATTAATTCTCCCTCCCTTTGAGCCTGCAGCTTCTTGTTCCCTCAAGCTTCTCTCTTGGAAAACTCTGTTTTTGGTGGCTATAACATCTGCCAGAATGGTGTCGGAACTTCAGGCCTTGTCTGTCCGTCCCCCTTATTTGTTTTTTCATAAAGACAGGGTAGCTCTCAGAACAAATCCTTCCTTCCTACCAAAAGTCTCGTCTGAATCAAATCTGAACCACACCATTGACTTGCCTGTTTTCTTCCCAAATTATTCAAACAGGGCTGAACAGAAACTGCATTCCTTGGATGTTCATTGTCAACTGCGGTATTATCTAGACAGGACAAAACAGTTCAGAAAGTCAGAACAGCTCTTCCTCTCTTATGCTGAAGGAAAGAAAGGACTTCCGGTATCAAAGGTAACTCTTTCCAGATGGTTAGCACCCATCATTACCTTTGTCTACGAGTTGAGAAACAAACAACTTCCTTCAAGACCTAAGGCTTATTCATCCAGGGCACTATCAACCTCAACAGGCTTTCAAGCAAGGTTACCATTAGATGCCATTTGTGCAGCAGCTACATGGGCTTCTCAACATACTTTTATTACCCATTACAAACTGGATATAGCCTCCAGAAATAGAGCTGACTTTGGTTCCACCGTACTCAGGAGTCTGTTCTGTTGAGCCACCCAGGACCAAGGTGCTAGGGACGCTGTCCCATCCAGCAAGAATGAAGGCGAAAATGACAACTTAACATTAAGAAGTTATGTACCTACCATAATGTTCCATGTTAGTTGTCTTCTTCTCACCTTCTTTCTTGCGTCCCTCCCTCTTGCCCCCTAGCCTGGACAGACTTGAAGGTCTCTTGAGTCCTTCTCTTTCATGATACATAGTTATCCAGGGTTATCCGTATCATGAGTATTACCAGCAGGAAGACCATATCTTTATTTAAAGGCTTATTTTTTGGTAACAATAAAACTATACTATGTGTTAGCTGCCAACGAGATCTGGGGAGTTAGCGCATGGTATTGTGGAATATAGGGCTGCCTCGAGCCGGTAAAAATAGCTCTCGAGCTATAGTATAGGCCGAGTCGGAGCCGAGGATTAGCTCTGAACCCATCCAGCAAGAAAGAAGGTGAGAAGAAGACAACTAACATGGAACGTTATGGTAGGTACATAACTTCTTATTCTGGGGAGAGCTACTCAGCCAACTTTATCCTGGCCTTGGCGGCTGTGTATAAAGACTTAACTAGTCATATAAATACAGCAGGAAAGCACATTATCCTGAGCAACACTGATAAAAATGTCAAGTTCTCCCAGTCAATTACCTTTTTGACATCAAACTTGATTACAATAAGGGGGAACTTACTGCTGACATAGCTATTTGGTTAAATGTTTCTAACAGGGTTCCTATTACCTTATCAAAGTTTTCCAACTTCGAATGTCATATGGTCGAACTGATATTTCGAAGTTGTAAAACTTCGAATACATAAAAAAGAAAATAGTTTCCTAATGGTGGTAAGCCCCCCTGCACCCCCAACACCCCACACTCTTTAAATATGCCAACTCCAAGATCGTGCTACAGTGTAGTAAAGGGAACAACAGTCTCGTAAGTTGTTTTTTTTTTTTTTTTTTTTTTTTCGAAGTTTTACAACTTCGAACATATGGGTTCCGACCATATGACATTCGAAGTTGTAAAACTTAGACAATGTAATAGGAACCCTTTCTAACAGACCCCCACCCATTCATACTTCTCCACTAATAAACCATTCAAAAAGGAGTTCTCTTAATTTTTAAACGCCTTTTCCATTTTGTTTCCAGTTTTTTTAGTTGAAAAGACCATATGTTCTTCAGGTAATTTTGGAAGACAGAGAGGCTCACATTAGTTCCTGACTTTCTTATCTAATCCTGATGCTCCTGGGATTATAACCCTGCATAATAAATAGCAAAAGTGTCCTTTATTTGCTGTGGTTAAACCAGCAGCTGAACAGCATCTGCACTGCATGTCTTTGTTATGGTCCTTTCCACTGTTTGCTACATCAGTTAGAGGTCTGAGTGTCTTATGTTTGCGGAAGACACCTGAAAGTATTTCATTTTGAAAGACCTAAGCATTTGATTGACTCTGTACTTAGTCAACTCCTCTATTTTTACCCTAAGAAATTTCACCTTGTCCTAGGCCTGTCATCATTTTCTTATCATATTAATTTGATTTAATAGTAACTCATGCTGCAGCTAATCTAAGCTTAATCAGGGAACATCTTTGAACTTGTAAACATATTTAAACATTTTGCATAATATTTCTTAAAGGACTCCTATTCCAATGCAGTGGAACATTTTGACATTGACTTTTCTCAACAACTTTGTTTAAAACCCTGGAGCAGTAATTTTGTAAACTCCTTTCCCTTAAAATAATATAAATTTAGCCTCCGTAGTTGATCTCCCTTTCCATCAGAAGGTAAGATAAAACTAAAATCATGTGGCACATAATGTGACAGTACACAGGATAAATAAATGCTGTTTTTGGTAAGTGCAAATTCATCCATTCACAACCCCTTTTTCCCATTTTTACACATATGATTGGGGTGTAACTTCAACAGTGACAATCAAATAGAGCCAAAGTTAACACCAGTGGGTGGCTAGCCCTGTCTTTGGCCAATTTAGAGTATCCAATCCACCTACTGCAAATGTTCATTCATAATTAAGTATTTACCTAATCTTGTGGAAGAGTTGTAACTAGCTGATTAACATATATATCTGTACCTGTTGTAATCTATGGTGCTATGGACATCCTTAAACCCATAACACCTAAAAATATTCTTAGTGATTGCCCCTGTGAGGGGACCTTGAACTTCTGAGACCACTATGCACTTCATCAATATTGAATACTGTATTTCACTTCCAGGCCCCATTCCAATTATTGCTATTCTTTCTTGATATAACATTCCGTCTCAAAGCCCTTTTAATGATTCAAAATGTGGGGAAACTGGTGGAAGGTGTATGTTAAAGCATCATTTTTTTAGACAAAAGAAGTCCCCCTACAGTTGCATCTGTCTTCCTTGTCATCCTGTTTTCAGCACAAAACAATGGAAGAAGGATTTCCTCTCACTTTTTTTAAATTAGCCACCCTTCTGTGTGTCTTCCTTGTGCATAACGTGAGAAGAAACCATTTGAATATTCACAATCTACACAGTTTGGAATGCTTGTTATCAGTTAAATGAGATTTTTGCAGAAACAGAAAATACAGATTCAGCTTCATAATATGAAAAAATACTGTGGTCTTCTGACAAGATTAGAAAGATCATTAACATCCCATGAAATAATCACAAAAGTTTTACATACGTCTAAATTTTTTCCAAAATCTCATTTCCTCCAGAAGAAGAAAATACTTGCCTGCTCTACCCAATCATCTGGGCAGAAAAGAAAATAACAGCTATCCATCTCCAAACTGACCTCCACATCAAGTTGCGCTTGTCATGTTACTGAAAAAGGTATACATATAAAAAAAAAAAAAATATATATATATATATATATATATATATATATATATATATATATATATATGAATAAAAAATCTTGTACCATTATATAAATTACTTCAACCATCCACACATAAACAAATGCTTTTTATTTGTTGTATTTTGTATTAGTTTATTGCCTTTTTATATTTTGAGTGCTGTGATTTGTTTTCTTTACCTTGTGTTTTGCTTTTAACTGCATATTAAAACTTCAAAAGACACCACAACTCTGTCTCTTGTGAGTCTGGCAGAAATCCCCCCCACCCTGTCACTGTCGTGTTCTTAAATACCACTGTATTTCTAGTTACCTGCCTCTTATGTTAATTTGACCATATATCTCATTTCCTCTCTGCTTTCACTGGCTTATGTGAGTAAGCACAAAATTATCATTTTGTGAAATCACTCCCCTTCAACTATTTAAATTTATTGGCCATTCTACTGTTTTCCATAGTACCGGAATATAAAAGTGATCATCCCCTTTCAATCTATCTTGCTGTTTTAAAATAGTGACTCTCCACTAAAACTTAACTTTTTAGACAGGTAAAACTTAAGTTACCTACTTTAATATCTAACTTCTCTAGTGTACACTGCAGTGTGCATTTTTTTCCATCTTACCTTTAAGCATCCCTGTGACTAGCACTTGCTGTAATACCTGCTGGAAAGCACTAGGAAGCCTTAAACTGATACAAGCACTCAACTCTCCTTATTAATAAGGAGAAATTAATCATAGGCACTAAACAGCCTATAATTGCAAAGTACCTTGCTAAGGTAAGGGAAAACAGCTCCTGTACTTTTCAAAAAAAAGCACCAAACCAGGCATGTCCAAGGGTCAGCTTCCGTTGATTTCTCCTGTCCCCCTGGTGAATCTGGGCATACTGGGGCAATGCAGAAATTGTATCATGTACACAGACAACCCTCTCCTCCTACCACCCAACACTACAACCTGTGAGAGATGCACTTACATAGCCAAACTGGAAACAAAGCTCTCTCCACCCAAGATTGTGCTAGATGGTCAAGAGGAGAAGGTTAACACCCGTACTACATCTCAAGCAGCACATAGCCCTTCTAAACTCACACCACCAACACCCACACAAAGCAACACTAAATCCAAATATGCAGAGGCCCTTAACTGTAACTTGCCCAAGCAACAAGGACCTCCGAAGCTGAAACGCAAACAAACACCAATCACAACCAAAGTGTCACATAGCTCACAAAACCAGTGTGCCACCCAGCAACAGCCCCTAAGGCAAGACAACGTACCTAACACTAGTAATAGATGACTCTATAGTCAGGCACACTGATGTCCCACTCAGCAGGCTGAACAAGGAGAAAATTACAGTGAGCTTGCCTGATGGGTTCCAGGATCCACCACATAACTCATGCACTCAAGTCACTCCACAAGTACAAATATGACTCTGTCATTGTCCATGTAGGAGTGAATGACTTGAGACGTACTTCCTGGACTATATGAAAAGAGACATGGAAGAGCTGTCAGATCATGTGGCCCAGGCAGGTATGACCCTAGCCATGAGTAGTATCCTGCCTTCACCCAGAATGATACCACAATATAAGGACAAAATGATTGACTTCAACAATTGGCTAAGCTTCTGATGTCATTCAAAGGGGATCCAGTATCTGTCTGCCTGGGACGACATGATCGACAGATACCGATGTTTTGCCAGAGATGGTCTGCACCTGTTGCCCCTGGGATTCAGGTTACTGGCTAAGGCTCTTGCCACCCCTATAGTGCCTTTTTTAGGCAAAGTTCAAAAGGACAAAACCACCACCGTAACAGTTATAAGCATGCAAAATCTGAAAGTAATGCTACTCAATTCTAGAAGTCTAAACCTCAAAATGCACTCTCTCGAGGCACTCCTAAAAATGGAGAACATCGATATCTGTGTAGTAACTGAGACCTGGTTCAAGGCTCTACAGAGCACCCCTGCAATAACAGGCTACAACTCTTACCACATTTTTTGGCTACCAATCCAGGATCGAAACACTAAAGACGGAGGAGTGTCCATATTCACCAAGGATATTCACACCACCAGGTTAGTTGCCCAACGCAATGCATCTGTAATTCTCCAGGTGCAACTAACACTAGGTAAGACTGCAATCCAAATTGTAGCTTGCTACAGATCCCCCACCATGCCCCAAGATTCTCACTACACCTTTCTAAACATACTGGAAAATATTAATATACAACCAAACACCCTAATTCTGGGTGATTTCAACCACCCTGCCATTAACTGGGAAAACTACTCGTGTACCAACACCTTTGTCCAATGGTTCTTGAAATTCATAAATTCCAATGCCCTGGATCAGCTAATCCATAGTCCCACCAGGGGCTCCAATATCCTAGACCTGGTCATTACCAACATGGGAAATCGATGCTCCACACCTATGGTCACCCCCTCGTTGGTCAGGTCAGACCATAAGCTAATCACCCTTAACATCCACATCCCACCCCCCAGTAAGGAAACCTCCATAAAAAACTTCTCCAAAGTCAACTTCATGCTACTCAAGTCAGAAGTTACAAACATCATGACACCCATGCAGACGGGAATTGAAATTTTGACCGAGTCCTACACTAATGCACTGTATGAGCACATCTACTCACGCATGAATCATGCCATCCCTAATAGAACCACGATGCTCTCCTCCAAAAAATGGAAGCCAATCTGGTGGTCCCCTGCCATAAACAAACTTTTCAACAAAAGGAAGAAACTATTGCAGAAAAGAGGAAAATCCCAGTATGCAAAAAAACTCCCTTACCAGCCTCAGTAAGAAGCTGAGATCCCTCATAAAATCCTCCAAAGCTAGTTATGAAAATAAAATTGCCAAAGATTCCAAAGACAACCACAAGGCATTCTATAACTATGTCAAGAATCTAAATGGCAATGCTCAGATCTCCTCTGAGCTACAACAGAATGGCTTTAAATATACTGATCCCAAGGATATTGCCAATATCCTGGCAGATCGATTCAGTGCAACTTCACCTCCCTCTCACCCCCTAAATGGCCCATCTCAATAGCAGAAGATTGCCAAATTCCGGTAATAATGGCTACACAGGTAAAAGACTCACTCTTCAAAGCTATGAATACAGCATCCATGGGACCAGATGACATCCCATGCTGTGTACTACATGAACTACAAAATGAACTGCCACCTCACCTAAGTGTCATGTTTAATCATACCCTCAACTCAGGCTTCATGCCCACTGAGTGGCGCACAGCTACAGTTATCCCACTCCACAATGGGGTAATCCACCTTGGATCCCGGCAACTAACACCCCATCAGTCTGACAAGCCTGATCTTCAAGGCCCTGGAATGTATTATCATGGAACTTATAAACAAATACATTGGCAACCTTAAAACACTGGACCCCACCGAGTTTGGGTTCGTGAAGGGCCGATCTTGTCTCCTGAAACTGATTGACTTCAAATCAGTCTTTAGAGCCGTGGATGAGGGTGAGGTAGTCCACACAGCCTATTTGGACCTCGCCAAGGTCTTTGACACCATCCCCCACTCTGGAATCATAGATAAACTTACTAAGCTGGGCATTAATCCGTACGTCACTCGATGAGTTGCCATCTGGCTTACTGACAGAACCCACACTGTAAAAGTAGCTGACTCCAAATCCAGCTCCAGACAAGTGACAAGTGGAATACCTCAGGGTTCAGTCCTGGGGCCGCTCTTGTTTGGCATCTACTTCTCTGAAGTACAGGCCAACACTAAGGGACTTTAGCTAACAAAGTTCGCAGATGACTGCAAACCTGGGAGCCATTATTGAATCCCCAAATGATGTGGATACTCTACAAAAGACCTTACAGAAACAGATGCTTGGTGCCAGAGCCATGGGCTCAAGCTCAATGCCAAGAAATGTATAGTTACCCCTTTGGGAAAAAACATGTACCCATGAATTACCACATAGGTGGCAGTATACTAAACACCGAAAGTGTGATAAGAGACCTAGGGACACAGGTGGACAGTGGTCTCACCTTCAATAACCACATTGCCACAACAGTCAGGAAATCCTTCTATATGGCACACCTCATCACTAAGGTCTTTTCATCCAGAAAAAAGGAGGTCATTGTCCCACTGTACTCATCCCTCATTATACCCATTTGGTATGTACCTCTCAAGACATCTGCAACAACTGGAAAGGCCGCAGAAATACCTCACTGAAAGAATCACAGGCCTTAAGCAGATGCCCTGTGCTGACCGCCTTAAAAAACTCCAGCTATACTCTCACATATCGTCTACTCCGAGGCGATCTTTGCTTAACATACAAGGCCATGTCAAACCCAGAGCTGTTGGACATACTACACTTAAAGAAATCCCAATCCCTCAGAGCCACACGCTCCAGGGATCTAAACCTTGTCATCACAATAAACAAAACATTCTGGAGGGATGATAGGTTCCTGAACCAGAGACTCCCCAGACTCTGGAATAGACTGCCCATATATGTCAAGCAGAGCGCCTCTTTGGCCCTCTTCAAAAGGAGCCTTGATGACTGGATGGGAGAAAGGAAATTCACCCCGGGGATCACGTCAGTTGTCCTGCTAGACAGGGGTCCAGGGAAGTAAATAGTGTGGGAAGAAATAGCCAGGGAATTGTTATGGCTAGGCTTGTATAGGCCCTAGGGCCGATAGCCTAGTACCAACCTATGAACCTATAAAATACTAGCAAGAGCAAACATTCCCAGAGATTTCTGGACTTCATAAATGCCAATACACTTGACCAAATTGTCTCCTTGTCCACTAGTGGTATCAGTCTTCTTAATCCTGATCTCACAAACATTTCTTTCAGTTGTGCCATCTTACATGTTACCCCGTCTTTAGTCATATCTGATCAATCATCTTGCTGTGACCTTCTCCCTGATGTCCTGCTTTGTAGCCCATGATAACTCCTTTACATTCCAGGATTACAGTAAAACCATTTATTGACTATTTAACAATCTTATTAATAATCACAAATGTGGGCAGCTGTGGTGGTGCAGCAGTTAGCGTTGCCGCCTCACAGCAAGAGGTTCTCCGGTTCGATTCTCAGGTGGGATGCCTTCTGTGCAGAGTCTGCATGTCTACACTGTGGTCACGTGGGTTTTCTCCAGGTGCTGCGGTTTCCTCCCACATCCCAAAGACATGCTGTAGGTGGATTGGACACTCTCAATTGGCCCTAGGTGTGTGTGTGTGTGTGTGTGTGTGTGTGTGTGCCTTCTGCGGAAGTTGGGTGCTGGGCTGGCAACTCGACACCATAAAACTCCACTGCCAATCGTTCTGCGGACTTTTGTTCTTCTGTGGCAACCCTTAACCGGGATAAGCCAAAAGGAAATGATGATATAACACTTCTAACTATATACAGAAGAGCAAGTTGGAGGTGCATGAGTTCTTAACTGATGAAGGCCATAAGTAAAGTCCATGGGTTCCCTTACCCAAACAAGAACCTCATTGGCAGTAATTCATCCAACTCCGTAGAATCAGTTATTTTCAGGACTAAGATAACTCTTGCCTAAATTAAAGACGTAAACCATTTCTTTCTACACTCCCCCCAATATAAATTGGTTAAGATAGATGTAAACAAGTCTTCACTGCATGACATGCCATAATAATAATAAATGTAAAGAGAAGGGCATCTCCTATAATTATTCCCTCCTCTACAAAAATCTTCAATAGGCCCTCCTACAAATTCCATATTAATAACATCCTAATAGTTGACCCAGTTTGGGATTTGGGAACTTATGTGGACAATGACCTAACTTTTGACAAATGTATCCATTGTTTTAAGAAAGTCCTTCTGTGTTGCACAGCTTATAAACAAATGGATTATGTCTAGATCTAGGGATGATATTGTTTCCCTTTATTCAGCCTGTGACGCCCGCGCACTGCCCAGTAATCAGGGAGCCTCAATCCTCATGACTGGCACCAGTGAGGTGGGTGCAGATTAGAGGGATAAGAAGTACAAACACAGTAAAGTACAATTTCCCTTAAGAGCACACAGAGATCTCAGTCAGTCTGGGGCTAGTTTCTCCTTTTCTCTCCAGATCCCCAATAAGACTCCCCACTGGCACAGCTATAGGTTTCAGATCTCGGCCTAGCGGTCAAGCCTAAACCTCCAGCACCCTCTCTGTTCAACCAGTGCTTTGTGTTCCTGTCCAAGTAGCTGATACACACACACACACATACACTTTGAGATTTGATTTATATACAAAGACACACACTCTCCTGGGGAGGGCTGGCACAGGTTCTCCAGCTATGCCCCCTTCTTGTCCAGACTATAAGATATAAATCACTGCTACCAGCCACTATTTATCAACTACTAATAAGGCCTTTTCCCAAGGGTGACCATTTACACTGTGATATTACTGTTATCGAAGTAGTAAGTGTGACCTAGGACTAAGGCTATTCTGGAGTGACTTAATACACTATGACCAAATACATGCAAGTACTCTAGATCTTAAATTATCTGTACACAAAACAGCCACAATTGAAAGGTTTAAAATATTTAATAATAAATGAAAACACAAGACAATACTCATCAGTTCAACACAATGACAATAAAGAGTTCAGAAATCACAGGAAAATACTTTAAAACAATACTGTAGGATAGTCTGACATAAATATAGAAAACAGCGCTAGACTAATCTAACTATATTCTGTCTATATGAGAAATACTATGGTCTAAATAAATTTACTTACAGAGCAGAACAAGTGACTGGTGAGTTGTAAATGTTCAATCTTTCTCTGTGAGAAAGTTAAATTGATGATACACAGTACTGCTGAGTCATTTCACATTACATAATTTTTAACACTCCTCTTTTAGTTCCCAGGCTAACAGAAACTCAAAATTTACATTTGTTTGTACGCTAAACCTGGTCAGGAAGCCACAGCAATAAAATACACTTTTACATGTAAAACTTTAGTAATTGTCTCTTAAATTAAGACAGTAGAAAGAATTTCCTGGCCCAGACATCCTGTATCCCAGCTTGAGATCAAACACAGTTGTAATTCTTTACTTAACAGCTTTCTTCCAGCAGGGTGCACTGTGGTTACATTTTTGAAGCTCAGTACAACATATAGTTTAATCATAACATATAGTTCTCTTTACATTTGTAAAACAAGCCTGTAGATTATATTAATATTTACAGTGACATAGAATTAACTACAAAATTTTATCTGGCTGGGCTGGCAGCCCCTCAGTTTTTCACACAGCCCTCATTAGGCCAGTCATTGGACAGATACATGCCAAAGTGGACATTGTAATCAGACACATGCAAAAACTGGAATCCCTACAGAGATACCTTACTGAAAGGATACAAGGCTTAAACAGCATTTCCTACTTGGACTAACTCAAAGCCTGGTCACTTTACTCGGCATCCTACAGACTACTAAGAGGTGACCTGTGTCTGCATACAAGACATCCTCCAACCTAATCCTAATGGATTTACAGCACATAAAGTCAAATGGCTTCATAAATACTCTGTATAGGGATCTAAACATCTTCTACAGGATCATCAGAACAGTTTGGAGGAACAGGTGCATCTCACAGAGGACACCATTGCTCTGGAACAGACTTCCCATCCATGTAAAACAAAGTTCATCCCTGTCCATATTTGAGCGCAACTTGGATCAATGGATTGGAAACAGAAAAGTTATCCCTAGACTATCCCCTGTACTACTAATGGACCAGAGGCAGCTCCTAAATGCTTTATCCCCTCAAATTATCTATGGTATAATCCCAGTTATTCTCATTAGGGATAATATATAATTATCAACCATGGATGGATAGGGCCAATCTCCAATCCAAATGGGTAAGCTAATTTGATCACCAAAAGGAAAACTGGTGGGTAAATAGAAATAAAGCATCAAGTAACTCCTCTCACCCCACATATTAGTACTTAATTGTATCAGAAAATCCAGAAATTATAAAATACCTCTCCAGGATGCTTTGATGGGTATTCTCTAAACTAGTATTCCTTGGGGGTAAGTATATGGGCCATTACTATTTCTATCTTTATTAACTACATTCCCACTTGACCTCTCCTCAGTTGAATAATATTATGTATGCAGATGACCACCTCCTTCTTACTGAAGCCTGAAAATCTTATAATAATCTTCAGGTTTACCATCAAACCAAGTTATCACTTGCAGTTAATTCAGTGCTAATACACTTTTTGTAAACCCTTCAAAAAATAAACTTATTCTGTTTGGTACATCTCAAGACTAGCTTCCGCTCCACAAATTTCTATCAAGGATGATGGAATTATCATCCCAGTTGTCTTGGAATATAAATACCTAGGTTTGATCCTTCTCTAACTTTCAGTATTCACACTAATGTCACTAACAAAGATGTCCTTCCATATCACTGTTGCAGTATTCTTCACCTAAGGAATCTCTTGCCAAGTTTAGTCCAACGTCTGGCCAGTAAACCAAAGCTTTCAGCTGTTATAGGCATCATACATCACATATATGCTCCCAGCACATAGGGCATGAAGGTGACGTATGGCTACAGATGCTCAGAACTTCTTTACCACCAGTCCAAATGTCATTATCGAACATCAGTCTGAACACCCTTCTGCTGTGCTGGTTACCAAGCCCTGTTTTCAGGTAAGTGCCCCATTGGGGATTCTTTTCTTTCTTTTTTTATTGTTTGTTTCAGGAGTCTCTTTCCTTCACTGTTTCCCTTCTAGAGAGTCTAGGCTTCATTATAAATTATCGGAAGTCCTCCCTGACCCCCTTACAAGGTCACATTTTTCTGGGTTGCAAGATCCAAGCAAAAAAGATGCTAGCTTCCCTACCCACAGAAAAGGTGCTGTTCTTCACCTCTTACTTCCAGAGCATTTTACTCCTCCACTCT
Organism: Protopterus annectens; assembly: GCF_019279795.1. Classification (NCBI taxonomy): domain Eukaryota; kingdom Metazoa; phylum Chordata; order Ceratodontiformes; family Protopteridae; genus Protopterus; species Protopterus annectens. The sequence continues at coordinate 550,159,459 of NC_056731.1, forward strand.
GACTGCATATTTCTGTATGCATCCCTCCCTTACTGCACCTCCAAAAGGTCCTTCTGAAGCTTCAGCAGGGTCATCCAAAAATCTTGCTGGTAACTCCTTTTTGGCCAAGGCAGCACTGGTTCTGTCTTCTCCTGCACTTAGCTAAGGGCAATTATCACAAGTTAACCCTACAGGATGGATCTACTCACACAGGACAACAGTTGTCAACTCTGAACCTGGCTGTGTGGGTGATAGGATTTTGATTTTTTTTTAGACACCTATTTTCAGAGGACATGCTTCAAGTTCTTCAGGAATCCAGAAATCCCAGTACTAGGAAATCCTATATTTCCAAATGGAAACTGTTTTCCATCTGGTGTCACAAGAAGGACCTGCAAACCACTGTTAGTGGATGTTCCAGTGGTTTTGTCCTGCCTGTGTGAACTGATGAAAGATGGCCTATTCTACTGTTTAGTGAATGCTCACCTTTCAGCTTTCTCAGCTTGTCTGCCTACATCCCTTCCTTTAGCCTCTGGGTTAGAGGTTAAACTTTTCCTTAAAGGTATACTTCATATTAGACCACCAAGGAAACCAATTCCTCCTCCTTGGGATCTAAATTTTATGTTAGAGAAGCTTACGTTGGTACCCTTTGAGCCAGCAAGCTCCTCTTCCCTGCAACATTGTTTATGGAAAACAGTGTTGCTTGTGGCCATTACTTCTTCTAGAGGGATTTCTGAGCTGCAAGCTCTGATGTCTAATCCCCCTTCACAGTTTTCCACAGGGACAGGGTGTCCTTGCGCACCAACGTTTCTTTTATGCCTAAGGGGGTCAGTGAGGTATCCCTTAACTAGTTTATCTTCCCTTCCCACCTTTTTTCCTTCCACGCAATCAAAAGCTGAGAGTATTCTGCATTCTTTGGATCTGCACAGGCAGCTCAAATACTACCTGGGTAAAACCAAGCTTATCCATAAATCTGAATGCCTGTTTGTGCCCTATCACCCAAGAGCCTTGGGTCAGCCAGTTTCCAAGCAGACAATTTATTTTTGGATTTCTAAAGCTATCTTTCTGTTACTTGGCCAGTGGTAAGAGCCTTTCTACTCCAATGAGGGCACACTCCACTAGAGAAGTATCCTCTTCTGGGGGCTTTCTTTAAAGACTTGGACACTTGTTCTATCCTGGAGGCTGCTACCTGGTCCTGTGTTCATGCCTTCACTAAACATTATAAACTTGATGCCATCTCCAAATCCAGGGCCGCTTTTGCTAGGGCCATTCTACATGGCTTTGTAGAAAAAGCTTCTCAGCTTTTCCAAGCATGAGCTTTGGCATTCTCCCATATGTGATGAATACTGAAACATATGAATAGAAGAACGTAGTTATAATCTTATCATAACCATAGATGTCCTTCTCTTCTATATGCTTTAGTATTGCTACCCCCCCCAACCCTTCCCTCTGATGCATGTCCATCTTTCCTGGTGATATGTTTTTCAGCTAGGCCCAGGCTAGTGCTTGCAGCATTCAGTTCTGAGGTTGGTGTGTTTTGACTTCCACTTTATACCCGGCATCCCTTTATGATCGACGTACGGGAGAGGATGTGTGGCGTCACATGTACTTAGCAGTGACATGTAGTCTTTTGTGTCCCAGCCAGATGTACGAGTTGGCCAGAGGCGAACTCCCATATGTGATGAATGCTACAGCATATAGAAGAGAAGGACGTCTATGGTTATGGTAAGATTTTACACAACTATTCTTTGTCTATAACTTTACCCGCGGTGGTTGTGCTGCGGTAGCATTGTCGCCTCACAGTAAGACGCTGTCCGGTTCGATTCTCAGCTAGAGCGTCTTCTGTGTGGAGACGTGTGAATGGGCATACCTTCATTGAAGGTTGTGCGTCAGGGCTGGTAACTCGGCACATAAAAATCAACTACCAATCATTAGTGGACCTGAGTTCCGCTGTGGCGACCCCTAACCGGGAAAAGCCGAAAGACACAACATTGTGCTGATGTCATCCAGAAAGGGAAAAATATCAGTGAGGAACACAAATTCCCCCATAAGGACGGTCACAACCAGTGTCTTTAAATAGTGGAAAAAGAAACACTTTAATAAAACATTTTAGCGCTTTCATCTCCAAGTGAGACTTCATCAGAAATAAAAACTGAACTACTAATTTAATTACACTTAAGTACTAAACATGTCATGACATCACAACCAGTTAGTTTAAAGAAATATAGCCATAAAAATTTAATATAATAATATAAACTTGAATAAAAATTCTGTATTATACCTAATATAATAGTACACAACAACTAAATATATATAAAAAAATGATTACCATATGTTTCGCATAGTTTTCGGCTTATTTTTTGTTTTGGCATTTGGTTTGTTCAGTTACATACAACCAGTGTCTTTATTTGTTTGGGTGCTTCCTATAATTATACATACTGTTCTGTCTGCCAGATGTTTGTGTCTATGACCCTACATAGTCGCCTTTCCTCTTTGTACGTGGAGAACCAACGTCTTAAGTTGTTGGCTGAAGGTGCTATGGCAGAATCCTCCAATCTTGAGTGCCATTTTTCTGACAAGAAAAAGGCCAAAAAAGTCAGATCCAATCTGGCTGCTGCCCAGCCTCCCCTGGACATTTCTCTAGAGGCTGGAAAAATCCCTGAAGACTTTTTGGTGCTTGTTTGGATTCCTCTGCTGTGACACCATCAAAAGCTGGCACGGATCCAGCTTCTAGCACATCATCTGAGACTTTTCAAATATCTGAACCTGACATTGAGGGGGCATCTTGGCTGATGATATCCTAAGGACCAAGGGGGGATTCCTCAGATCTTAGTGAGAGAGGAGATTCCTACAACGATTATAGAGTCACATCAGGGGTCTGACCCTCTGAATCTGTTTCGAGCGGATATCCTACAGAAAAAGAAACAAAAGATCTATCTGCCAGAATTTTACTCAGGATTTATATAATGCTTTGATGGCCATGAAGCCACCTCAAGGAGTCTCTGTTCCTGCTCCCTCCTGGTCTTCCACTCCGGCCAAGAGACCTAGGGAATTGGATTCCTCAGATAAGGATCCTGACTCTGGGGGAAGAATCCCTGGCTTATTCTTCCCAAATCCCTTCCCCCTTGTACTATGGTTCAGAGGAAGAGGATTCCTTAAGTCTAGACTCCCCTTTGAAAGATCTCTCCATTGTAGATACCATTGCCTGCATGATGGACTGTTTTAAATGGGATTGTTCTCAAGTCTCCATTATTCAAAAAAAGTTATTATGAGCTCCTCACAAACCATCTGCTGTTCCTTCTGTTCTTGATGCCCTTTTTAGATAACTTTTCTGCAGCTTTTGTAGCCTCTGACTCTCAGCCCTCAGCACCAAAAAAGCTGGCTAGGTTCTACAAGGTACCTGAGGAGTGCAAATTTCTTTATAAATGTCCTCCTGTTGACCCGCTGGTAGTGCCAGTCTCTTCTGACAAACCATCCAGGTTGCTACCCTCCACTAAGCTGCTGCCCTTTGATAAGGTTAGTAAGACCAATGAAAGGTTGGGCAAACAAGTGTACACTACGTCCACCTTGTCTTTTAGTGCCATCAGCTACCAGATTCGTAATGACTAGGTGTATTTTACTTCTCCTTTCTCAGGCTACTGAGGTAGTTTCTGACCATCCTGACTAATGGTGATGGCTTGGGCCCTTTGCCTCCTGGACTCCACTTCAAACATTACGCACTGTTTAATCAAATGCAACTGATGCCTCTTCCAGAGCTGCTGTTTTTGACTCTGTTATGAGGCATTATTCTTGGCTCTGTCTTCAAGCTTTGCCTGATGGTATCAGGCTCAAATGTTTGGATGCTCCTTTGGATAACAAATATCCTTTTGGATGTGCTGATGCTGATCTTTTCAAGTCCCTCTAGGATGAGGGCAAAGCCTTGCAGGAGCTGAAAAATATTTTGTTTCTCCTATTCCTAAGTTTCAGAGGAGCTATCCTTCTAGGTCTGCTTTTGATCATAGCCAATCTCACTTTCTTCCCAAGGGTAAGAAGGGTTCTAGGCATGATCCTCCTGCTAAGTCTTGTCAGTCTCCTGCCTCTTTATAAACCTTCTTTTCAGGACAAACCTGGTTCTCTTTGACAGTTTGCTTCTCCCTCTTCTTGACCAGGTTCCCTTATCTATCTGCCTTTCTCTTTCTCTTCCAAATTGGCTACAAATCACCTCAAACTATTGGGTTCTGTCCATTATCCATTAGGGATATTTTATGACTAGTCTGCACAGAATGGTTCCCCCTTGTTTATATACCACATTATTGTGGTGTTGTCTTTATGTCTTTAAACACTTGGAAGAGGTCCTGGATACCACAGTTAGTTGAGACAATTGCGAACATTTGTAAGAGCCAACATATCTTTTGTATTTATGTGTTTTGGTCTTTTTTTTTTTTTGTCATTCTGAAGACCATGAACTTTTATCCCCTTGGATGTTACTTTCTGGAAGGAATAAAAAACTGACAGGGTGGGGGTGTGTGCTGGAAATCCTTCATGTAGTTATCAAGACTTATAAATCCCTTGGCAAGCTTGGAGAAGGAGGGATGAAAAATCTGAGAGATCCCTTGAATCAGCTTTCCTGTCTCATCAAACTTTTTAATAACCTCTACAACAGAGGTTCTAAAACTAGTTCTGTGTCCAAGGGATAATTCCATCTCATTTTTTATAACCTCTGGGAGGTTTGGAGAACACATCCAGGCAAACATCGCATAACAGCTCCAGTGGCAGCAGCCTAAAAAAGTGGCATAAGCAGAATCATATGCACATTTCAAATGGTGGGTAGCCACTTGAGACACAGAAGACACCAAAGTTGCACAAAGCAGGTTTTCTCCTCACAAGAGGAAACAGATGCCAAAACATTTATCATATTTCCTCAAGATGCAAGCATAAACTTCAGCATATGAGCTTGGCATATGAGAATTCTAAAAACAAGTATTGTCAAAGAATAGATTTTTCCCAAATTTATTAAAAACGCTCCCGTCCTTTTTAGGATCGGAATTAACATAGCCTAGTACCTACATATGAACCTATTAGCCCTAGGGCTTATATAAGCCTAGCCAAAAAGATACCCTGGCTTTTGGAAGCCAAGAAAATTATTTTCCTGTGCCCCTGTCGAGCAGAGCCACAGAGGTGATCCCCGGGGTGAATTTCCTATTTCCCATCCAATCATCAAGATTTTTCTTGAGTGCTAATGAGGAGCTTTGTTTGATATTGATAGGTAGTTTGTTCCAGAGTATGGGAAGTCTCTGGGACAGGAATATATCCCTCCAGCATGTTCTGTTTATTGTGGTGACAATGTTTAGGTCCCTAGTGCATGTAGCTCAGATGGATTGTGATTTCTTAGTGGAGCATGTCCAACAACTCTAGGTTTGACATAGCTTTGTATGTTAGGCAGAGATCGCCTCTGAGTAGGCGATATGCGACGGAGTAAAGCCGGAGTTTTTTGAGATGGTCTGCGTAGGGCATCTGTTTGAGGCCGGTAATCCTCTTTGTGAGGTATTTCTGCAGCCTTTCCAGTTGTAGATGTCTTGTGAGGTACATACCAAAAGGCATATTGTACTCTATAATGGGTCTAATGAGTGGTGAGTAGAGGGGAACAATGACCTTTTTTTTTCCTGGATGAGAAACCCTTTGTGATGAGGTGTGCCACATAGAAAGATTTCCTGATTACTGTGGCGATGTGATTATTGAAGGAGAGAATACTATTCACCTGTGTCCCAAGGTCTCTTATCACACTTTCAGTGTTAAGTAGACTACCACCTATGTGGTAGCTCATGGGTACAGAGTTTTTACCAAAGGGGATGACAGTGCACTTTTTGGCATTGAGCCTGAGGCCATGGCTTTGACATCAGGCATCTGTCTCAGTGAGGCCCTTTTGTAGGATGTCCACATCGTTAGGAGTTTCAATTATGGCTCCTAGTTTGCAGTCATCTGTGAACTTCGTTAGCCAAAGACCTTCTGTGTTAGCCTGTACATCAGAAAAGTAGATACCAAACAGGAGAGGACCCAGGACTGAACCCTGTGGTACTCCACTTGTCACTGGTCTGATGTCGGATTTGGAGTCTGCTACTTTCACAGTGTGGGTTCTGTCAGTGAGCCAGTTAGCAACCCATCTTATGACATAGGGATTTATATCTAGTTTAGTGAGTTTATCCATAATTCCAGAGTGGAGGATGTCAAAAGGCTTGGCAAGATCTAGATAGGCTGTGTGAACCACCTTAACCTCGTCTACGGCTTTGGTGACTGCTTCAAAGAAGTGTATCAGGTTTAGGAGACATGATCTGCCTTTCACAAACCCGAACTGGGTGGGGTCAAGAGTTTGAAGATTACCAATGTATTTGTTAATAAATTCCATGATGATACATTTCATGCCTTGCAGACCAAGCTCGTTAGACTAATGGGGCGTTAGTTCCCTGGGTCCGTAGTGGCTCCCCATTTGTGGAGTGGGATAACTGTCACTGTGCGCCATTCAGTGGGCACATAGCCTGAGGTGAAGCTATGACTGAACATGGTGCTTAGATGGGGTGCCAGTTCATTCTGTAGTTTGTGTAGAACACAGCCTGGGATGTTGTCAGGACCCATGGATACTGTGATGTAATGTGATCCTATCTCGCCTACATTCTCTACAGATGGGTTCGGAGCCGATCCTCTGCTCCGACTCAGCACGCTATACAATAGAACGAAGTCTCTGATTGGCTGAGTTACCTCATATCCCAGGATGCACCACTACTGCTTCCCCAGATCTCGTTTGCCGCTTCTACAGCATAGACGTGGTCTCGGACTTGGCTGAGCTAAGTGCCTCTTAGTGATTATTTTCTGTCAGAAATTTCGCTAAAACTTACCCAAAAGCTGTTTTAACAGCTACTTATTGTTGTGTGACTGTGTATGTTAGAAATTTTGTGGTAAAATTGTATTTTTTTCGACGGTAAAGGATCCCGTTTAAGTTAGAGGGGCCTTGCCCTTGCCCACGCGCCTTAGTTAAAGCTGTTTAACAGCTACTTATTGTGTGTCTGTGTAGTTGAAAATTTTGTGGTAAATTGTATTATTTTTTGGTGGTAAGTGACCCCGTTTAAGTTAGAGGGACCTTGCCCTAGCCTACGTGTTTAGTATTCTCTTTCAAGTTCAGTGTTGAAGTAGATAGCCATGTCGAAGGAACATAGGCCATCAGGATTTAAAAAATGTTCTAAATGCAATTATAAAATGTCCATTACGGACGACCATTCTTTATGTGTATACTGTTTGGGGCCAAAGCACCTCCAGGAATCCTGTAGCGTTTGCCACGCTTTTTCCTCTCGCGTGCTCCAAGAGAGGAAAAATAAGTTGATTTTGAAAGGGCTTATTACCCCTTCCTTTGAGGAAGCCCTATCTTCTTCTTCTTCCCCGTCGAGGAAGAAAAAATCTTCGGCTCCGACCAGCCCGTCGGATCCGGCAGCAAAAAAGTCAAGGCAGGCTTCTCCGTCAGCTCCACGGACTTCGGAGCCGAGGGCGGAATGGTCTGCCTCGATGTCTCCAGCCTCGACTCCTCTGGCTTCGGAGCCGAGAGCTCGGGCGTCGAGAGGCGAGTCATCTCCATCGGCTCCACTGCCTTCGGAGCCGATGAAGGTTGCCCGCTCAGACTCTTCCCCTTCAGTGCCGAAGTCCACATCGGCTCCGAGGGAAATTGCAGTGGTAATGGAATCTCCCTCGGCGTCGATACTTCTCGAAACCATACGGAGCCGGTCCCCCAGTCTTTCGGAGCCGGCGGAGAAGTTGACTCTGACCCGGTCGGTCTCTTCTCGGTCGTCGAGGATGTCTGATTCGGATGTAGACAGGGTGCTTCAAAGGCTTTTTCAGTCTCCGGTCTTTCAAAAGTTGGTCTCGGCTCCAGCCCAGTCGGCTCCGGAGCCGGTTTCCCACCCTGCCATCTCAGTTCCTCCTCCAACAGCTTTGGCGCCATTGGAGTGGGTGTTGGTGGAGCCGGTGGAGGTTGTCAGGTCGGTTCCGACCCTAACTCCAACCCCGCCCTTCGGGTCGGTGTTCGGTACGCGGACCTCCTCTGTCGGCCCCGGGGGGGACGCTTCGGGACTGATCCTTTCGGTTCTGAACCTCCCTCTCGGTGCGTCGGCGGCGGGAGTTCCAACTGCTGTTGTGGCCTTGGGGGTTGAACCTTCCCAGGACTCTGGGGATCCCGCCTTCAAGGCCATGAGGAGTGAATTGGCCAAATCCTCTCTGGCCACTTCTACCATCTCACCACCACCTTCCCTTGGCACGGAGACTGGCTCCTTTGCAATCCCCCTGTCTCACGACAGCGGAGCCCTTGGCCCTGAGGTTACCCCCATCGGGTGTTCCCTTCTTCCTGGAGGTCCCTCCGAAACGTCTTCGGAGGAACCCCCGAGGAAGAGACAGTGCAAGAGGAAGCACGTCGACTCCCCTGATGAGTCTCTCACCTCGGATACCGACCTCGATGATGGGGAAGGGTCCCCCAAGTCATCCTCGGATGATGTATCCTTTGCAGACATCTTGGAAATCCTTAAGCAACGAGGCGACTGGCAGTCCAAACCCCCTTCTGCTGAGGAGTCGGTGTTCCTCAAGGCCTACGGGGCTCAGCCCTCCGCCTCCTGGGTGTCTCCGCCCTTCAATGAGCTCCTGGATTTGATCTCTCAAAGGGCATGGGAACACACGGACTCTGTTGAACCGGTGCCAGCTCGCCCCAATAAATTCCTTTCGGCACCCCCTGATAAGGACTTTCTTTCTAAAGGTGTGGCTGTAGATGCTTTGGTGGTGGCATCTGCCACCCAACAAGATGTGGCAGAGGCTTCAACGTCCGTCCATCATCCTAATAAGGAGTCTAGGAGCATGGATCAGTACGGGAAGCGCACCCTTGCTTCAGCAACCTTTACATTAAGGTCTCTGAACTACTTGACGCATTTTAAGAGACTGCAGAGGGATCTGGTCAAGGAGCTTTCGGATACCTTCTCTGGTAACTTACCTGAGCAGTTAGCCCAGACGGTTAACTCCCAGATGGCTACCCTGTCCTCCCTATCCAACTCGTCCATGAGGCTCATTTCGTATGCAGCCGAAGGAGCTAGCAGAGCGGTGGGCACAGGTGTTGCTCAACGGAGACAAGCCTGGCTACGCCTGTGTCACTTTGCGGAGGCCTTTAAGTCTTCCTTTGCCGACGCCCCCTTCAATGGGTCCTCCCTGTTTGGACCCAAGGTAAAGGACACTTTGACTCACTGCGAACAGGAAGGGTAAGACTTTAACTGCCATAGGGGCCCGGTTTTCCACTCCCTTCAGACCTTATCCCAAGGCTCGAAGAGGAGGGAAAATGTGGTTCCGTAAGTCTCAAAAGCCTTACTCATCGCAGCAGAGCGATTCCCCTTCTAGAGGCAGAGGAAGGGGAAATTTTTCAGGGAGACGCCGTCCCAGAGGCGGCGGAGGCCCCCGCAACACTGGAGACCGCGAGTCCTTTCGTGGCTCCTCCTCCTTCCAGCATCCCTGAAGGAGTGCTCGACTGTGCAGCTCCGGATCCAGTCGGGGGTCATTTTTCGAGGCACCTAAAGGCCTGGGAAAGTATCACTCAGGACCAATGGGTGCTCCGAATCATCGCCGGAGGTTACACCATTCCCTTCTTTCACCCCCCCCACCACCCCAAAGAATCCCGGACCTGCCACCCAGTCAACGGGATCTGGCAGCCATCGAAATTTCAAAGCTGCTTCAAAAAGGAGTCATCCAACCTGTCCCCGCAGATCAGGCTGGATCAGGGACTTACTCAAGATTCTTTTTGGTACCAAAAAAGACCGGGGACTTGAGGCCCATTTTGGATCTCAGCAGGTTAAACCGATCAGTGAAAAAGTCCAAATTCCAGATGGTCACCTTGCAAACCATTCTCCCGCTTATGGAGAAGGGTGTTTGGATGTGCTCCATAGATCTCAAAGACGCCTATTATCACATTCTGATAGATCAGGCGTCAAGGAGACACTTGCGCTTCAGCCTGGGAGATGGTCATTTCCAGTTCCGTGCACTGCCCTTTGGTCTCACCACAGCCCCCAGGGTGTTCACCAAATGTTTGGCAGTGGTGACTGCTCACCTGAGAAGTCTAGGATTCCAGGTGTTTCCATACCTAGATGACTGGCTCCTAACTGCCACCTCAAGGCATCTACTCTTAAAAACTCTAGCAGCCACTATCTCCCTAGGCAACTCCTTAGGAATCACCTTCAATTGGACAAAATCCATATTGCTGCCATCACAGCATATTCTGTTTATTGGTGCAGAAATAGACTCAAGGCAGATGCGAGTCTATCTTCCTGCAGAAAGGATAGCAACATTGCAGTCTCAGGTTCGGGCGTTACTCCTCAGACGTCGCGCTCCAGCAAGAATGGTCCTGCAGCTGTTAGGTTCCATGTCAGCCACCATTCTTCTCGTCCCCTTGGCAAGGTTGCATATGAGGATACTCCAGTGGCTCCTCTCAGTCCAGTGGTCTTATCAAGACCTCCCCCTCAGTCACCACATGTTGATCACAGAGACGTGCAAACAGGATCTTCGTTGGTGGCTTCTTTCCTCCAACCTGGATCAGGGGCGACCCTTCGTTCCCCCATCCCCCTCGGCCACGTTGACTACGGACGCCTCCCAGACAGGGTGGGGGGGAAATTATCTGGACAGGTCGGTCCAAGGCACGTGGCACTCCGACGAGAATCTTCTCCACATCAATATCCTGGAAATGAGGGTGGTGCTTTTAACATTGCAAGCACTGCACGATCACCTCCCCCAGGGGACGATTGCCATTCAGTCCGACAACATGTCGGTAGTCTGGTACTTGAACAAGCAAGGAGGGACCAGGTCTTACCCCCTTTGCAGAGAGGCCATGAAGGTATGGGATTGGGCGATTGCTACCAAACGTTTTCTAGTGGCAAGACACATTCCGGGGACATCCAATGTGATAGCCGACAGGCTGAGCAGGACTATTCTCTCCCCTCACGAATGGTCCTTGAACGACAGAGTGGTAACACAGATTTTCACGAGATGGGGAGCTCCATGTTGCGATCTTTTTGCAACTCCCCTCAACGCAAAATGCCAGCAGTTCTTCTCTCTCACTCCACTTCCGGGGGAGATCCCCAAGGATGCTCTGGTCCAAGCTTGGCCCCCCGGTCTGCTATACGCCTTTCCACCGGTTCCTCTTCTTCCCAAGGTGATTCAGAAGGCGATTCGCTTGGAAAGCAAAATGATTCTAATCGCTCCATACTGGCCTCGTCAAGTCTGGTTCCCTTTTCTTCTCAAGTATGCATTGGAGGGTCCCTGGTTCCTGGGTCAAGTTCCGGACCTCTTGACGCATCAGTCAGGACACCTCCATCAGTCCCTCCATTCATTGAAGCTAGCAGCTTGGCTACTCCTCTTCCGACCATAGTTAGGAGCCATTCTTTAGACCCTGAAGTCATGCATATTTTGTCCTCGGCCCACAAGACTTCTACTAAAAAGATGTATAGCAGTAAATGGAAGAGGTTTGCTATTTGGGCCCAACTCCGAGGATTAGACCCTATGACAGCCTTGGTGTCAGAGGTTCTGAAGTTTTTAACTTCCCTGTTCAACCAGGGTTGTTCGGTGTCTACCATTAAAGTTCAGTTGGCGGCTATTTCCAATTTTCACAAGAGCGTAGAACCACCTTTAATGAGCAACAAGTTGTGCAAAGCCTTTATTAAAGGAGCTTGGCTTCTACGGCCCCCTATATCTCATCCCGCACCACCGTGGGACCTTAACGTAGTGTTAGGTGCATTAACCGCACCTCCCTTTGAGCTGGCAGCAACCTGTGACCTAAAATTTCTTTCTTGGAAGACTGCCCTTCTAGTTGCTATTACATCAGCCAGGCGAGTTTCAGAACTTCAAGCCTTATGTGTCAAACCACCATACCTGGTATTTCACAAGGATAGAGTATCTCTTAGACCAAACCCATCCTTTATACCAAAGGTTTGTTCTAATTTTTGTTTGCAACAATCACTGGAATTACCGTTTTTTTCCCTAAGTATTCAAGTAGAGCTGAGTATACCTTTCACAGCTTAGACGTGCACAGACAGTTAAGTTTCTATTTGGATAGGACACACCAAGCACGAAAATCAGATCAACTGTTTGTGTCCTTTTCGGACAGTAAGTTGGGCAAAGCCGTAACGAAAGTCACTATTGCCAAGTGGATCAGAGACTGTATCAGTCATATTTATCGCATTTCAAATAAGGAGCTTACAGTTCCAGTGAAAGCTCATTCTACCAGGGCCATGGCCACTTTGGCAGCCTTTCATTCCAAGCTCTCTATTAATGACATCTGTGCGGCTGCTACGTGGTCTTCTCTACACACCTTTATTTCTCACTACAAATTGGATGTGGCATCTAGGGGTCGAGCTTCCTTCAGTTCCACGGTTCTCCGGACCGTTTTCCAGTGAGCCACCCAGGAATTAGGTGCTAGGGACACTGTCCCATCTGTAGAGAATGTAGGCGAGATAGGATCACATTACATCTTTTAGTTATGTACTTACCATAACTTTAGATGTATGGGATCCATCTCGCCTACATTCCTAATAACCCACCCTCCTTCCCCCTGCCTTGGAGGCCAGAAGAGACCGGACGGTCCGAATTCAACTGTTTCCTCTCTTGAAACACCTGGCAATGTTATAACAGCTGTCTATGTGTGTGTGCATGTGTGCGGACAAACAAGATCTGGGGAAGCAGTAGTAGTCCATCCTGGGATATGAGGTAACTCAGCCAATAAGAGACTTCGATGTTAAGTTGTCTATCTCGCCTTCATTCTTGCTGGATGGGTTCGGAGCCGACCTCGGCTCCGACTCGGCCACTCTAAAAGCTCGAGAGTTGGTTCCACCGGCTCGAGGCTCCCCTTATATCCCACAATGCAAGGCATGAGTTACCTCAGATCTCGTTTGCCGCTACAGCGATCGAGGTGTGTTTTCTACCAGCTCCAGGTTAGTGAAAGTTAGACTAGTTTAAATTCTTTAAACTTAAGCTAGCTTAGTGTATTTTTCTTTCCCCTTAGTGTAGTGGATATTATCCCTTCTACCTTTTATCCAGCCCCCTTTTTTTCCAAAGAACTTATAGTTCTTTCCCTAAGGCCTTCGGGCCCTTCCTTCCCTATCCTTAGGGTGTGTATGTGTTTGATTAGGGAGTTTTTACTTAACTTACCTTTAGTTTAAATAAATCCCTTCAGTGTAATCTGTGTGTGTGTGTTTTCTGTGTGTGATTACACTTCGGTTCCTTGAGTATGTCCAAGGATACAAAGGTCTCAGGCTTCAAGAAGTGTGACTCGTGCTGTCAGAAAATGTCTCTGACAGATGGTCACACTTCTTGTGTGTATTGCCTGGGACCTTTACACCTGCAGGACTCTTGTGCTGTATGCCATGGCTTCAGCCCTAGAGTCCTGCAGGAGAGAAAAAATAAACTCATTTTAAGGGGTTTGATTAAGCCTGAAGGTTCCCTTTCTGTGTCATCCGGGAAACCTTCTAAGGCTTCCAAGACCTCGGCTCCAGCTTCAGAGTCGAGGCCTAAGGCTTCGAAGCCTACTGCTTCATCGGCTCCGGCTGGAGCCGATGAGTCTTTGACTGCAGTATCTGTGGTTTCCTCGGCTCCGCCAGAGCCGAGGCATTAGAGATTCCTGGTCGGCTCCGATCAGACCATCGGAGCCGACATCTAGAAAGAGATCGAGGTCACCATCCCTTGGCTCCGTTCATTCGGCTCCAGCGTCTCCCTGCTGTCTGAACGGAGCCACAGATCTCACTCCTCCAGGTCATCGAGGCTCTCAGATCACGACCTCCAGAGGGTAGTGAGTAGACTTTGAAGTCTGAGGCACTGGCCCAAATGCTCCAGAGTCCGACTCATCAGTCGATGCCTCAACTTGTTCCAATAAATATTCCTCCTCCGACTCCTTTGAGCTCGAGCCGGGCGTCTCGGCCAGAGACTGTGGTAGCGGAGCCGATACAATTGTCTTCGGCTCCGTCGCCGGCTCCGATTTCTTCTTTGAAGAATCTCGGCGCCGGCTTCCCTCGCCTGCTCCGAGGGGTGAGTGGCATCGGACCCTTGTCCGACCCCCTCTCCTCTCGGTGCTTGCGCTGGTGAGTTCGGCTCCGACATCGGCCTCGGAGCCATCTCTGTCGGCGCCGAGGGAGGTTCTCAGCTTCTCGGAGCGGGGACCTCTGGCTCTGCCTGACAGGGGTGCGTTCGAGGTCATGCGGAGTGTGTTGGAACCTTGTTCGACTCCACAGTCGGCTCCGTCCGCCCCTCCTTCGGTGCCTTTGGTTATGTCTACTCACTCCCTCATCCCAGACCGTAGAGAGCCAGCTCCTCAAGAATCCCCTGTGGGGATCTCATCCTCTTCCGAGGCCTCCCCTGAATTGGAAGGGGAGCCCCCTAGGAAGAGAAAGTGTAAGAAGAAGCACATAGACTCACCTGAGTCTGTCACCTCTGACACAGATTTAGAGGATTCCGAGGGTTCCCCACGTTCCCCTTCTGAAGATGTCTCTTTCGCAGACATTCTAGAGATCCTGAAACAGAGGGGAAATTGGCCAGCCCTTAACCCTTCGGAGGATGAATCTGTGTATCTTGAGGCGTTTGGCTCTCGCCCTTCCACCTCCTGGGTGTCCCCCTTGATCCCCTCATGCAGGTGGTTGCAAAGAAGGCCTGGACGGCTCCTGATTCACTGGACCCTACCCCCAGGAGACCTTCCAAATTTATAACAGCACCAACTGACAAGCAATTTATCACAAAAGGTGTTTCTGTGGATGCTATGGTGGTAGCTGCTGCCACCAAGAAGGAACTTGCTGATCCTTCAGTGCCTGTTCATCCCCCTAACAAAGAATCTAGGTCTATGGACAGGTACGGGAAGCGGATGTTCTCGTCAGCGACCTTTGCTATGCGTTCGCTGAACTACCTATGCCATTTCACTCGTCTTCAAAGAGACTTGATCAAAGAAGCGAGTGACATGTTGAAGGATCCTACGGCTGCGGGTTTTCAAGACAAGATGAACACTCAGCTGGCTACCCTGAACTCCATAGCTAACTCCTCCATGCGCCTCCTTTCTTACGCGGCTGATGGAGCGAGCAGAGCCGCAGGGACAGGTGTGGCCTTACGCAGGCATGCCTGGATGCGGCTATGCAACTTTGCGGACCCCTTTAAAACGTCATTCACTAATTCCCCGTTTGATGGATCATCTCTTTTTGGTCCTCAAGTGAAAGAAACCTTGACTAGGTGCGAGACGGATGGCAAGACTCTTTCTGCCGTCGGAGTCCGTTTTTCTACTCCTTCTAGACCTTACCCCAAAGGCCAGAAAAGTGGGAAAATGTGGTTCCGCAAACAATCTCAAGGGACTTCGCCTGACACACAGAGTCGGTTCCCCGCCAGAGGCAGAGGGGGGAACAACAATGGTAGACGTCGCCCTAGAGGCAGGGGGGGTCCACAGAACCAGGGCAATCGAGAAACCTTCTCTGATAAGCCCTTTCAGCACCCCTGAGATGTTGCCCGACTGCCCACCTTCGGAGGCAGTCGGGGGAAGATTGTCACTGTACCCAGAAGCCTGGCTATCCCTGACTCAAGACAAATGGGTACAGTCCATCATTTCGAAGGCTATTCCATTCCCTTCGCTCGCATTCCAAACCAATCAAAAATCCCTTCCAGATGTTCCACCCGCTCAAAGGGATCTTGCAGCTTTGGAAATTTCAAAGCTGCTTGCAAAAGAGCAATTCAGCCAGTTCCAGCAGACCAGCAAGGATCCGGAATCTACTCCAGGTTCTTTTTAGTTCCAAAGAAAACAGGGGACTGGAGACCAATTTTGGATCTCAGTATCTTGAACAAGTCAGTCAAGAAAACAAGATTTCGGATGGTCACGCTGCAGTCCATCCTTCCCCTATTGGGAAAGGGAAACTGGATGTGCTCTATAGACCTTCAGGATGCGTACTATCACATAAAAATGAACAGACGCTCCAGAAGATTCCTCCGCTTCAGGCTGGGAACCAGTCATTTTCAATTCAGGGCCCTGCCCTTTGGTCTCACCACTGCCCCCCAGGTGTTTACCAAATGCATGGCAGTGGTAGCTTCTCACCTGAGATGACAAGGATTCCAGGTGTTTCCATATTTGGACGACTGGCTCCTCACAGCTCCCACCAAGCATCTTCTTCTAATGGCCAAGGACTACACCTTTCGCATTTGTCAAAATTTAGGCATTTCAATAAATTGCAAAAAGTCTGTTTTGTCGCCTTGTCGTACTATTTCCTTCATAGGCGCAAATCTAGACACAGTCAACATGTCTGCGAGACTAACAGATCAGAGAATAACAGACATACACAAGCTGGTCTCGCTCCTCTTCAGCAGCAACAAAATCAAAGCCAGGTTAGTTCTGAAAGTGTTGGGGATTATGGCGGCTGCCATACCTCTGCTTCCATTAGCCAGATTCCACATGAGAATCCTTCAATGGATGCTCTTCACGCAATGGTCATACCAGCAACTTCCGATGTCCCACACCATTATGATTACGCAGACATGCAGAAATCATCTTCTGTGGTGGATGTCTTCCCCTCAGCTCTTTTTGGGAAGACCCTTTGTTCCTTCCCCTCCGGTTGCTACTCTGACAACGGACGCCTCCCTGATCGGGTGGGGGGGGCATTATCAGGGCAGAACAGTCCAGGGCACATGGCAACCAAACGAATGCCACTTGCACATAAATGTTCTAGAGATGAGAGCAGTGCTTTTAGCATTGCAAGCCCTTCAAGACTCTCTTCCCTTGGGAACGATAGCAATCCAGACAGACAATATGTCTGTAGTGTGGTATATCAACAAACAAGGCAGAACCAGGTCCTACCCCCTGTGTCGAGAAGCACTCAGACTGTGGCAATGGGCGATTTCTTCTCAGCGGTTTCTGATAGCAACGCACATCCCCGGGAAGTCCAATCAAATCGCGGACAAGTTGAGCAGAGCTATCCTCATGCCTCACGAGTGGTCTCTGAAAGACTCTGTTGTGAGAGAAATTTTTCTGAAGTGGGGTCAGCCTTGCTGCGACCTTTTTGCTACTCCCCAAAACAGCAAGTGCAGAGATTATTTCACCCTATTCCCGTTACCAGGCCAGCCCAGCAGAGATGCTCTAGTCCAAGTTTGGCCCCGGGGACTTCTGTATGCATTTCCTCCATTCCCACTAATCTCTCAAGTGATACAGAAAGCTATCGCTCAGAAGGCCTCCTTGATCCTCATTGCTCCTTACTGGCCTCGACAGGTTTGGTTCCCCTTTCTACATCATTTTCTGTTGGAGCGACCTTGGCATCTGGACCCAGTTCCAGATCTTTTGATCCATCAGTCGGGTCAGTTTCATCGCTCCCTTCCCTCTCTGAACCTCACTGCTTGGTTCCTCCAATTCCAACCTTAGCCAGGCTTCCTCAAATATCTCACTCTGTTCGAGATATTTTGATAGCTTCCCATAAATCTTCCACTCGAAAGATTTATTTGAGTAAGTGGAAATGTTTCGCCTATTGGGCTCAAGGAAGGGACATAGATCCTTTCACTGCTTCCATCCAAATGGTCCTTGATTTTCTAGCTGAACTCTTCCATGCAGGTTCATCTCCTTCTACTCTTAAAGTTCAATTGGCAGCTATTTCTAACTTTCATGTGGGCCTTTCAGAGTCTGCCATAATGTCTCACAAGCTTTGCAAAGCTTTTTTGAAAGGAGTTTTTCTACTCAGACCTCCTTTAAGAAATCCTCCTCCTCCTTGGGACCTAAATTTAGTTCTTAGTTCTTTGATGCTACCCCCTTTCGAACCTGCAGCCTCCTGTTCTTTAAAATTGCTATCATGGAAGACACTCTTTCTGGTAGCTATTACTTCAGCTAGAAGAGTTTCAGAACTTCATGCACTCAGCTGTCGACCTCCTTATCTGTTGTTCCATAAGGACAGGGTATCTTTACGAACCAACCCGTCTTTTTTACCTAAGATAGCCTCGGCGTCAACCTAAATCAAACCATTGACCTCCCTGTGTTTTTTCCAGAATATTCTAACAGGTCTGAACAAAAATTGCATTGGCTAGATGTTCATCGTCAGTTAAGGTACTATTTGGATAGAACCAAACAATTCAGAAAATCTGACCAGCTGTTTGTCTCTTATGCAGAAGGCAGAAAGGGACTTTCAGTTTCAAAGGTTTCATTATCTAGATGGCTAACATCTTTGATTTCCCTTGTTTATGAAATTAGACACCAGAAGCTGCCTAACAAACCTAAAGCCCATTCTACCAGAGCTTTGGCTACTTCTATAGCCTTCCAAGACAGACTGCCTATTGACACCATTTGTGCAGCAGCTACTTGGGCTACTCCTCACACTTTCATTTCTCATTATAAGTTGGATTTAGCTTCTAGGCATAGAGCTAACTTTGGTTCCACTGTTCTCAAGAGTCTGTTCCGTTAGGCCACCCGGGACAAGGTGCTAGGGACGCGGTCCCATCCAGCAAGAATGAAGGCGAGATAGACAACTTAACATATAGAAGTTATGTTCTTACCATAACGTTCCATGTTAGTTTTCTTCTCGCCTTCTTCTTGCATCCCACCCTCCTTCCCCCTGGCCTGGACAGACCTAGAGGAGTTTTTGATTGTGACCTCTCTTTCTACCACCTCTTTACCTTAGGTATATGCTGCTCTGCATATTTCCTGGATCAGGATGTAGGTCACCCTTCTCTTCTCCCTGGTTTTATAGAGGTGGACTTTGTTTATAGTTATTCTGTTACTATTATAAGCTGGGCCTAGCTTACAAACGAGATCTGAGGTAACTCATGCCTAGCATTGTGGGATATAAGGGGAGCCTCGAGCCGGTGGAACCAACTCTCGAGCTTTTAGAGTGGCCGAGTCGGAGCCGAGGTCGGCTCCGAACCCATCCAGCAAGAAGAAGGCGAGAAGAAGACAACTAACATGGAACGTTATGGTAAGAACATAACTTCTATTTCTATTGTATAGCGTGCCTAGTCGGAGCCGAGGATCGGCTCCGAACCCATCTGTAGAGAATGTAGACGAGATGGATCCCATACATCTAAAGTTATGGTAAGTACATAACTAAAAGTTCTTGGCTTTGGATACTGTGGTTTTTACCTTTGCAGCCGTGATTACAGGAACTTGGCATTCTTCTGGTATAGAGATGGGCCCTTTAGGGGGTGACAGGGGGGTAAAGTTAGCACTGAACCTATCTGCCAGGATGTTGGCAATATCAGTTGGTTCTGTATATTTAGTACCATTGTGCTATAACTCCGCAGATCTGAGTGTTGCCATTGAGATTATTGGCATAGTTATAGAATGCTTTGTGGTAGTTTTTAGAATCAGTGCGATTTTGTTTTTGTAACTAGCTTTTGAGAGTTTTATGAGGGATCTCAGTTTCCTACTGAGGCTGACCAGGGAGTTCATTCAATCATGGGATGTTACTATTTTTTGCACCAGTTTCTTTCTTCTTTTGTAGAGTTTGTTTATGGCAGGGGCCACCAGATTGGCTTCCTTTTTTTGAGGATAGCATCTTGGTTCTGTTAGGGATAGCATGATCCATGCACTTGTGTAAGTGCTTATAAAGTGCATGTGTGTAGGATTCAGCAGTTGTACCTCTATTGTCCATCTACATGGGTGTCGTGAAGTTTGCCACTTCTGTCTTAAGCGTGAAGTTGGCTTTGGAGAAATTTTTAAGGCGGTTTCCCTAATGGGGAATGGGGATGGGATGTGGATGTCTAGGGTTATTAGCTTGTGGTTGGATCTGACCAAAGAGGAGTTGACCTCTGGTGTGGAACACCAGTCGCCCATGTTAATAATGATCAGGTCTAGGATATTGCTGCCTCTGGTGGGGGTGTGGATACGTTGATTCAAGGCATTTGAATTTATGAATTCCAGAAAACATTGAGCAAAAGAGCTGGAACATGAATAGTTTTCCCAGTTAATGGTGGGGTAGTTGAAATCACCCATTATTAGGGTGTTGGTTTGTACCCCAATATCTGTAGCAAGTTACAGTTTGGATTGCGGTCTTGCCCAGAGTTAGTTGCACTTGGATAATCTTGGATGCATTATGCTGAGCAACTAGCGTGGAGGTGTGGATATCTTTAAAGAATATGGACATGGCTCCACCTTTTGTGTTATAGTTTAGGTGGCCGAAAGGTGTGGTATGAGTTATAGCGTGGTAATGCAGGAGTGCTCTCTGGAGCCTTGAACCAGGTCTCTGTCAATGCACATATGTCGATGTTCTCCATTTTAAGGAGTGCCTCGAGTGAGTGCAGTTTGAGGTTTAGACTTCTAGCATTGAGTAGCATTACCCTCAGATTTTGCTTGCTTGTACCTGTTACGGTGGTGAATTTGTCATTTGAACCTTACCTAAAAAAGGCACTATAGGGGTGGCAAGAGCCTTAGCCAGTATTCAGAATCTCAAGGATGACAGGTGCAGGCCATCTCTGGCAAAGCATCGTGGTCTGTTGATCATGTCATCCCAGGCAGACAGATACTGGATCCCCTTAGAATGACACCAGAGGCTTAGCCAATTGTTGAAGTCAATAATTTTGTCCTTGTACTGTGGTATAATTCTGGGTGATGGTAGGATATTACTCAGGGCTGGGGTCATAACTGCATGGGCTACAAGATCGGAGAGCACCTCCATGTCTCTTTTCATGTAGTCCAGGAAGGTACGTCTCAGGTCACTCATACCAACATGGACAATGACAGAGTCATATTTGTACTTGTTGTGGAGTGACCCGAGTGCGTGCGTTATGCGGCGGATCCTGGCACCCGGCAGGCAGCTGACAGTAACTTTCTCCTTGTTTAGCCTTTTGAGTGGAACATCAGTGTACCTGACTATAGAGTCACCTATGACTAGAGTGTTGGGTACGTTGTTATGCCTTATGGGCTGTGGTTGAGTGGCACACTGAGTTTGTGGGCTATGTGTCATTTGGGTTATGTTGGGGGGGGGTGGAGGTTGCTTGCGTTTCTGCTTTGGAGGTATCTGTTGATTGAGCAGATTTTTATTGAGAGCCTCCATGAATGTAGGTGCGTGTTTTGTGTTTCTCTGTGTGTGTTTTGGTGGTGTAGGTTTTGAGGGACTATGTGATGCGTGGTATGGTGCAAGTGTTTACCTTCTCCTATTGAATGTCTAGTCCATTCTTGGGTGAAGAGAGCTTTGCTTTCAGTTTGCTATACAAGTGCAACACTCACAGGTTGTAATGTTGGTTGGTAGGAGGAAAGGATTGTCTGTGTACATGAGGCAGTTGCTGCATTGCCCCAAGATGCCCACATTCATCAGGTAGACAGTAGAAAACACTGGGAGCTGACCCTTAGACATGCCTGGAAAGGTGCTTATTTATTAAGTACTAATAACTGTTTTCCTCTAGAGAAGTGAGTAAAGTTGAGTGCTGTAGTAATTTGAAGCTTATTTAGTGCTTACAACTAGTTCTGAACAAGTGCTGAACTCAAAGAAACAGATTTGAGTGCTAAAACTAAAAAAAACTGGCTAGTTCTAAGGGAAAATTTGAAGAGCAGACTTCATGGTGCCAGGAATAGTTTAACCCTAGCTAAATGGTGATGCATAAAGTGTATTTTTTTAATATAACCATAGCAAATGAGCAAACTGATTAAAAAAAATTAACCAATAAAAAGCTGATTTACATTTACATGTGCGTATTGCACACGGGCGACCGTCAAATGTTCGAACGACAGTTTTCAAGTTCTGAAAACTTCGAACGTAAGATGGTTCAAATGTGCAATGAGCAAATGCAGAGTGAGAGTCGCTCATTGCACATTCGACATTTAGGGGCAGAGCGCACTATAGTGGGGAGTTGGAAATGGTTCCATTCCCCGCTGTAGTGCGATCTCGGAGTTAGAATAATAAAGAAGGGGGGTGTGGGGGGCACAGGGGGGCTTGCCCCCTGCAATACACGGCATATACTTTTGTTGTCGACATTCATGTTTCAAAAACAGCGAATCGGCTGTTCGATTTGCTGCTTTTCGAGCATTAGAAACTGTCGCTTTTTCCAGTTTCATTTTTACGATGCGAGGATATCACCACTCGCACAAGTGTGATTTGAGGTTTTAAAGGTAAACCAAAAAGCTAAAAACTGAGCCCCACTCCAGCAGTCTTAATCAGACAAGTTCTAACTGCATACACCTGCCACTAGGGTGCAGGAGAACCTTCTCCAAAAAAAGTTGGTCTGGATTAGTGTGCAAGTTATACAAACAAAGCTAGATTCAGCAGGTCTGAATTTAGTCTATGCTACAGCAAGCAAGGCGTACCAATTTTAGACAGAAACAGATTCAGTAAATATTGTGTGTCTCTGTCTATCTGCAGTTAGCTGAAGTGTGAAAAAGTGTAGCCATGTGGGCTCATTGAAAGTTGTTAGACTGCTTTGAAATTCCTGTGTTAGTGTTAGCCCATGGATTCTGCTTGCATTAAAATCTGTGTTGGTTACATTTCTAGTAATCATTTTAATCGGAGTTGCTGGCTACTGAGACTTGTCTGCATATATCAACTGGACACAAGCTGATTTAAGTGTACTTTTCTCTGCACTTATTTAAGATTTGATTCAGTAAATATTGTGTGTCTACTGAGACTTGTCTGCATATATCAACTGGACACAAGCTAATTTAAGTATACTTTTCTCTGCTCTTATTTAATATTTGATTCAGTAAATATTGTGTGTCTTTGATTCAGTAAATAGTGTGTGTCCATCAGCAGTTAGCTGCCTGAAGTGTGAAAAAATGTAGCCATCTGGGCTCATTGAAAGTTGTTAGAATGCTTTGAAATAAATTAAAATCTGTGTTGGTTACATTTCTAGTAATCATTTTAATCGGAGTTGCTGGCTACTGAGACTTGTCTGCATATATCAACTGGACACAAGCTGATTTAAGTGTACTTTTCTCTGCACTTATTTAAGATTTGATTCAGTAAATATTGTGTGTCTTTGATTCAGTAAATAGTGTGTCTCCATCAGCAGTTAGCTGCCTGAAGTGTGAAAAAATGTAGCCATCTGGGCTCATTGAAAGTTGTTAGAATGCTTTGAAATTCCTGTGTTAGTGTTAGCCTGGGGGGTTCTGCTTTCACTAAAATCTGTGTTGGTTATATTTCTAGTAATCATTTTAATCAGAGTTGCTGGCTATTGAGACTTGTCTGCATATATCAACTGCCCACAAGCTGATTTAAGTATACTTTTATCTGCACTTATTTAAGATTTGATTCAGTAAATATTGTGTGTTTATGATTCAGTAAATATTGTGTGTCTCTGTCTATCTGCAGTTATTTCTCCACCCCCCACCCCTGTTTCCTGTTGTGGTGTTAATCTTGGTAGCTTTGGAATTGCCCGCCCCTGCTGTAAATCTGTTTTTGCACACTTCTCCTGGACCCATCTCATTTGCTCACTCAACTGAGTACAGCGAGATCATATTTTGATTTCAGATACTCCTACCAGTTCCATCTCCTCTGCTGTGTACAGAGAGAGCACTTGGGAAGGACATTCCCCTATAGTATCTTAATCTGTTCTGTTTCCCCCCTCTACCAAAAAAAAAATTCCACTCCACGTGCTTTACTGTATTTGTGTTTTTTCCTACTTTATTACCTTATTTTGCTTTTGACTCTTATTAAAAGTACTCAATTGAATTTATTTTGCTGCCTTTATTACTGCTTGTTAGTAGCCTGATTAAATTGTAACTGTTATTCTAAGGCCTTTGCTTTAAGCACTTGGGCTTCAAACAGTTGGTTTACATTAAGAAGGTTTGTGGTCTAAATTGTAACTGTTATTCTAAGGCCTTTGCTTTAAGCACTTGGGCTTCAAACAGTTGGTTTACATTAAGAAGGTTTGTGGTCTGCACTGTTGTGAGAGGAGAGGCTAGATTCTGTCCTTCTGAGCTGGGAATTTCTGGTTAAAGGCTTATTGCGCAGGCTTACTTGAACTTTTTCTTTTTGAAATTAGTACACCTTGTTTGCTGTAGCATAGACTAGATTCAAGCCAGCTGGATCTAGATTTGTTTGTATAACTTGTGCACTGATCCTGGCCATCTGTTTTGGAGAAGGTTTTTCTGTGCCCTAGTGGCAGGAGTCTGCAGTTAGAACTTGTCTGATTGAAGATTGCTGGAACAGGGCTCAGTTTTGAGCTTTTTAACTGGTAAATTGGGTAAAGTGTTGTTTTGATTGTATCTGCTCTATTTTCTTAAAAAAAGATATATATACTTGTTTCCCACCTTTCTGAACTAGTATAGTCCAGTTTTCAGGTTACTTCTAACCCTGGGCTGTGTTACAAGTTTCTGTGTTGCCCATACCTTACTTGGATAGAAGGAAGTTTCATTGTTCACCTGTGAGAGAGGGGAGCTTTGAGCAGCCTATCTGTCCCTGGAGGAGTGGTTTCAGCCCAGGCTTTAGTAGTTTATTGACCATTTCGGGCTAATTTCTATCTCTTTCACTTCCCTGCTATAAAAACCGCATTTGCGCAGTTTTTGTGCTTGTATTCCGTTCAGCAAGTGCCTTCCAGGTGTTCTGCAGAGCCTACAGCAGCAGAGAGACAAAAGAGAGACTTTGGAGTGATTAAGTATCTTTTTTCTGGTTTTCTTGCTGTCTTAACTAATTCCGCCTAAAATGACAGTTTTTTTTAGTGAATCTGTGATTTAAAAAGTTTGTTATTGCTACATATTGTACTTATTTGATGCCTGCACTTGAATTAAGTCATTTTTGTGTTTAAATAATCTGTTTAACTGTTGGCTACACACTAAAGTGTGATAGCCTTTTCTGTGCATTTAAAGTGTTGTTTTGATTGTATCTGCTCTATTTTCTGAAAAAAAAAAAAAAAACGGGGTTTTCCTCACAGCCTGAAAGTGAAAGGATAATCCTCCTGCAAACCCGAAGACGTCTCTGAAGCTGGCTTCTTGCCAGGCTCCACAAAGCTTGATTACTCCAGTTTTGTGTACATGTATGTGGAAAGTTCCTTTTAATGACCTTTATCTGTAATGTCTCAATCTGCTTGTTAACCTGCCAGTGTGAGATTTAGTAGCCTACCACAGACCAATAGCCATGACCTTCCTCTACCCTTTTTCCCCTCATCCCCTATCTCTGCCTGTGGAATAGCTTCTGGCCTACCTCTCCCAGCTGATATTGTTTCCCATGACCACTAGGTGGCAGTCTTTATCAACAGATTACTTTAGCCATAAGACTAACGATCCCACTGGTCCTATACCCATGTTTATTTTAGTATCTCAGTATAATTCTTAACCCTCACATTACATGCGAAAACTGCACGCTTGCTTTTCTATAGAAGCTACATTTCACTAAATGTATGCTATAAGATACTCTGCTCCCCTGTCTCCACTTTAGTTACCTCTGTGTTTTGACAAACAGCTGATTGTGTTTTGCTGAACTTTCCTTACTGCTCCTGCGCGCTCCGTTCACCCTGCGGGCTCAGTCCACTCTCCTACCCCCAATACCCACACACCCCATTGCTCTTAACCTTATACTGCTATAAGCCACACCCCCACCCCATTTTAACCTATAGCTTAACTCATCTCATTACATACTTAATCTGTAATTAATTTCCTCTCACCTTCTTACTAGCCCACTATATATTATTTCCTCACTCTATAAACACACCTCTTAGCTATCCTTTACTGACACCTTGTCTCCTTGTTCTGCACATCCCCTATCCTCTCATTATGTTAACCCCCAGTGTACTAAACCACTCTAATTTCCTCCTTTTCTCTATAATTCTATCAACTCTACTTCTATCCCATAGTCTCACAGGCTATGAATCCCTAAGCTCTTCTAATTTTCAACGCCCCTTAAAACAAACATGTCCTTTCTATCCCTCAGCCTCTCAAACTTATAGTAAGATAACGGCCTCTTCAGCCTACCTACTTCCACACTTTCACAGATTAGCCCACATAAAGTATCTCCAAAATAGAAAAATTGATCCTATTTAAAATAAACTAGCAAAACTTTTAGAAAATCCCCACAGTACCTACTACTCCATGGTGACATTCACCCAAACCCAGGGCCTAAAAATCCCTTCCCTGATTCTCACTCTTCCTGTGCCTCTATTTCTCCCACCCCAACTTCCTCCACTAACTCACTTCACATTGCCCATCTCAGCATTCGTAGTTTAAGTAACAAAATTACCCAACTTCATGCCCTATTTGACCTACATTCTTTTGACAGCCTTTGCCTCGCAGTCCTTAAACCAGCTATTAAGGACAATGATATTATCCCCCCATGCTATAACTTCCTCAGACTTGACTGCCCTTATAAAAAGTGTGGTGGAGTAGCAATAGTGTTTAAATCTGAACTGCAGGTAACCTCTATTAACACTCTTCTCCCTCACCTAGTAACACTGAGATCTTAATATTTAAGCTCCAAATTAATGCTAATAAATCCTTATATATTATTTGCTCATACATCCCCCCAGGCAGTAACATAATTACTCTTGAAAACATCCTCAATTGGCTTTCCTCATCCTTCCCACAAGAAACCATTCTCCCTGGAGACTTTAATATTGACTGGAACTCTTTTACTTCCGATGAACCTACATCTCACATAATTCGTTCTGGCTTTTATCAAACTATTAACTACCCTACCAGAACCCATAAACCCAGCAACAAACAAACTACCTTAGACTGGATTCTAGTCAATAACAATCCCCAATCTTATAAAACAGCCATACTTCCAGATGATATCAGTGACCACTCTCTTGCCTTAATAACGAGACAAAAAACACTATTCTCTCTCAACCTAACTTTAAAACCACCTGGGACAAAAAGAACCTGAACATAGTCAACTTTCCAGCAGAGCTTAAAGCTTGCAGTTTGTCACCCCTAAAATATCTACCTCTCAATGAGGCAGTCTCATATTTTAACAACTCATTCCTAAAAGTCCTAGAGCACCATGCCCCCACACGTACCATCAAAATTAGGAACAAACCTGCTCCTTGGCTCTCCAATGAGACAAGGCAAAAAATGAGACTTAGAAACAGAATTTGGAACACATGGAGAAGTACTAAAGACCCTACTGATCATTTAAACTTTAGACAGCTAAGGAATGCCACAAAAAAGTCAATATTCCTTGACAAAAAAACTATTATCTGAAATTCCAATACACCCAATATCAAAACCCACAAAAATTTTGGTCAGGAATAAATAGACTACTATATCCTGGACAATCCAAAACTCCTAGCCCCTCTAATCTGACACATAACTCATCCGACCAAATTGCTGATTCCTTTAACAATTTTTTTCAGAAATTGTTCAATCTTTAGCTAATTTCTTACCACCTGTTACCTACTCTAACTCAGCCATGTCAACTATCCTACCCCAAATATTTCAATTGCAGGCTGTCCCAACATCTTTCATACACACCCTTCTTCTTAAACTAAAACCATGCACCCCATCAGCAGACCTCCTCCCAGCTGAATTCCTGCAAATGGCAGCTGGAGTACTTGCCTACCCTGTGTCCATCTTAATTAACAGAACCATAACAGAAAGTTCCATCCCATCACTCTGGAAAATCTCATATATCATCCCACTGCATAAGGGGGGGGGTAATTCTTATGAACTCTCTAACTACTGCCCCATTGCCCTACTCTCTCCATTAGCTAAGATTATGGAAAGATGTATTCATCGTCAGCTATTAAATCACCTCCTCCAAAATCACCTTCTAGTGGACTGCCAGCATGGATTTAGACCTTTCCAGAGTACAACTGCTCTTCTATCCTTTTTTGACTGTATTAATAAAAGTTGGAACAACAGCTTACTGTCCTCAGCCCTCTTTATTGACCTCTCCAAAGCATTTGACATGGTTAATCATCAACTACTGGTAGACACACTCAAATCCCTTTCTGTAGATACCCACATAGTTAACTGGTTTAACTCCTATCTAGGCAATAGACAACAAGCAGTCCTCTGGGATAACAAACTATCTACACTGCTCCCTATCACTCTCGGAGTCCCACAAGGCTCTATTTTGGGACCCCTCCTTTTCACCATTTTCATTAATGATCTGAGTTTCTCACTTCCTACAACCACCTGCATACAATATGCTGATGATTCGACCTTAGTTTGTTCAGCCTCCACTCTGGCCAAACTAGTACCCAAAAAGTACTTACCTTAGTTGAAAACTGGTTCCATCAACGTCATCTCCTCCTCAACCCCCCAAAAACTAAATTGCTACTGTTCTCTCCCACTCAGAAGTCTCCTGTTATCCACATCACAGTTACATCTAATAATGGCACTGTAATAGCTCCTGACACAACCACCAAACTCTTAGGGGTAACAATTGATCATTATCTAAACTTCGACAGACATATTAACCTAACCATTAAATCAGTAACTAGGCTTCCTTTATAGACTTAAACTCTTTCTCACACCTTCAGCTAGGACTGCCATTGCCCACACTCACATCTCCACTCTCCTATATGCATCTCCAATTTATACAAACCTATCCAAAAACAATCTTAAACAGTTAGCAACATCCTATAATAACATAGTCAGATTTGCCACTGGTGCCCCTTTCCAAACCCATCACTGCCAAAATCTTAGCTCACTAGGCTGGCTGGAATTGAAAAACCAAATTAGTTTCCAGCAACTTAGTATTATTCACAAGATCTTGTATCATCCCATGGACACTCCTATTCTCTCCTACATCATCAGCCCTTATAAAAATCTGACATCCCTTCGATCAGCTAATAAGCTACTAGTAGCTACCTTTAAGTCCAACAGTAAATCTGGAGATAGCTTGTTCTCATACTCTGCTGGTAACTCTTGAAATGCACTTCCTACCGAACTAACAGCCCTTGCCTCAACCCCACTCTTCAAGAAGCAACTAAGAATCTTCCTCAAAGCACATTGGCTATGCCCATGTGCAAAGCCCAACTGACTCTTTCTCCCCTCACTATTCCTTTGTGACTTTCTAACTGCAACACTGAACGTCAGATGCTCAGATATTCAGTAAGATTAGTTGTTGAACTTGCACACACACCAAGGTTCTATAAACCTTATAGCAACTGATACCTAAAAAAATATATATTATATTTGATTAGCCTTTAGCTTAGAAATTGTATACATTTTAATTACTTTCTCCAATTATTTCTACTATATTACTGTAATAGTACTGTACTGATTATAAAAATGTCTTATCATATGTCCAAATGAACTGCACTTGTCTTGTTTGTACTCTTTGTAATGTGTTTCATTGTTGGAGCTTTTCTCCCTGGGCCTCCACTGAAAATGGACATATAGCCAGTCGGACTATCCTGGCCAACAAATGTAAAATTAATAAAACAAAAAAAATGCTTATTTCCCGCCTTTCTGAACTAATATAGTCCAGTTTTCAGGTTATTGCTGAATCCAGGGCTGTGTTACAACCTTCTGTGTTGCCCATACCTTACTTGGATAGAAGTAAGTTTCTCTGTTCACCTGTGAGAGAGGGGAGCTTTGAGCAAGCCTTATCTGTCCCTGGAGGAGTGGTTTCAGCCCAGAAGTTAGTAGTTTATTGGCCATTTTGGGCTAATTTTGATTGTATCTGCTCTATTTTCTGCAAAAAAAAAAAAAAAAAAAAAAAATATATACTTTTTCCCACCTTTCTGAACTAGTATAGTCCACTTTTCAGGTTATTGCTGAATCCAGGGCTGTGTTACACGTTTCTGTGTTGCCCATACCTTACTTGGATAGAAGGAAGTTTCTGTGTTCACCTGTGAGAGAGGGGAGCTTTGAGCAACCTATCTATCCCTGGAGGAGTGGTTTCAGCCTAGAAGTTAGTAGTTTATCGGCCATTTTGGGTTAATTTCTATCTCTTTCACTTCCCGGCTATAAAAAACGCATTTGCGTGGTTTTGCGCACCTGACAGTTCCGGTTAGCTAGAGTTACATTATTCTCGGCTCCACGAAGTTTACTCTTCAATTTTTCCCATGGAACTCGACAAACCTTCAACTTTAGCACTCAAACCATTAATTTCACAGTCAAGCCCTTGCTTAAAACTCATAACAAGCACTAATTAACCCTAGCACTAGACCCCCCTATACTTTCCACAAGGACAAGGCTCGCTATTCGTCCCCACCAGCCAATCAGAAAAACAGCTTACTCTACCTATTCAGGCATGTCCAAAGGGCAGTTTCCAGTGTACTCTCCAGTCCAACTGGTGAATCTGGGCATTTTGAGGCAATGTTACAACTGCCTCATGTACACAGACAACCCTCTCCTCCTACCACCAAACACTAATATATGCAAGAGATGCAATTATACAGCCAAACTGGAGGCAAAGCTCTCTCAACCCAAGACTGGAACTGACAGTCAAGAGAAGATGGGTAACACTTGCAACACACCACCAGTCTCACATAGACCTAATAAACCAACACCGGCAAATAGCACACATGAATACATGAAAACATACTCGGAGGCTCTAAATAAAAATCGGCAAAAGCAACAGAGACCTCCAAAGCAGACATCCAAGCAACCTCCACACCCCATCACCAACCATGAAACACATACTTCCCAAAATGAGGGTTATGCTACTCAACGCCAGGAGTTTAAATCTCAAAATGCATGCGCTCGTAGCACTCCTAAGTATGAAGAACGTCGACATCTGTGCAGTAACTGAAATCTGGTTCAAGGCTCCAGAGCACACTCCAGCACTACTGGGCTACAACTCATACCACACATTTCGGCCACAGAACATGGACCGAAACACAAAAGAAGGTGTATCCATATTCATAAGGATATTCACACCTCCAGGTTAGTGGCGCAGCATGATACCTCTGAGATCATCCATGTGCAACTAACATCGGGCAAATATGCATTGCAAATTGTGGCCTGCTACAGATCACCCTCCATGACCCAGGACCACCACTCCGCCTTTCTGGAGACACTGGAAAACATGAAGGTCCTACTGAACACCCTGATATTGGGCGATTTCAATTACCCTACCATTAACTGGGAAAACTACTTGAGTACAAACTCCCAGGCTCAGTGCTTCCTGGAATTTATTAACTCAAATGCCCTGGATCAGCTGGTAAACACCCCTACCAGAGGCCACAACATATTGGACCTGGTCATCACCAACATGGGCGACAGGTGTTCCGTACCGGAGGTCAACCCGTCACTGGTTAGATCAGACCATAAACTAATCACCCTGAATGTCCACACCCCAACCAAGGAAACCACAGTGAAAAACTTTTCTAAAGCAAACTTCACCTTACTTAAGGCAGAGGTGGTAAGTTTCACAGCCCCCACGCTAAAGGATAACACTGCCCAAGATGGAGAATCCTTTACAGTTGCACTCTATGAGCACTTACAAGGATGCATGGATCATGCCATCCCTAGCAAAACCAAGACTCGCTCCCCTAAGAGAAGGAAACCAGTCTGGTGGACCCCTGCCATAAACAGGTTATACAACAGGAGGAAAATAGTTCAGAAAAAAAGCAAATCCCAAGAAGGAAAGACATCCTTGATCAGTATCAGTAAGAAACTAAGGTCCCTCATAAAATCATCCAAGGCTAACTTCGAAAGAAAAATAGCCAAGGATTCGAAAGATAACCACAAAGCCTTCTTTAGCTATGTCAATAATCTAAGTGGCAACTCACAGATATGCTCTGAGCTAGTGCAAAATATCACAAAATATACTGAGCCTACTGACATTGCTAACATCCTGGCAGATAGATTCAGTGCAAACTCACCTCCCTCTCACCTTCAAAAGAGCCCACAACAATACCGGAAAAGTGTAGTGTCCCAGAAATCACAGAAGCACAGGTGAAAACAGCCTTTTCAAAAGCCAAAAACACAGCATTAATGGGGCCAGATGGTGTCCCAGGGGGTCTATATTGCAAGCTCAAAAGCCCTTAAAAGCGAATACAAAAACACTGGCACATATTCCGTGAACCGCGAATACACTGAATGCCCTAAACCACAAAATTCAAAAGCTCGAACAGTCATACTTTTCCCACCCCACTGCCCGCTACATACTACCTACCCAAACAAACACATACCTACACCAACCAAAACCCTACTTCTAACCCTAAACTAAATCCTACTTCTAACCCTACACTACCCAGGTAGATAGTAATCTCTCCTTTGACAATCATATTGCCAAAGTAGTTAGGAAATCCTTCTATGTGGCCAATCTAATTACTAAGGGGTTAGCATCTAGAAATAAAGAGGTAATAGTGCCCCTCTACTCGTCACTCATCAGACCCATCATAGAGTACAATGCCCCATTTGGATGTACCTCACAAGACACTTCCAACAGCTGGAAATACCACAAAAGCACCTCACCAAGAGGATTACTGGCCTCAGACATATGTCCTATGCCGCCCGACTGAAAAAACTCTGGCTGTACTCAATGGCATATTGCTTACTCAGAGGTGATCTCTGCCTGACTTACAAAGCCATTGATGGACATGCTCCACCTAAAGAAATCCAAGTCACTGCGAGCCACGTGCTCTAGTGAGCTAAACCTCACCACAGCAATAAATAGAACATGCTGGAGGGATAGATTCCAGTCACAGAGACTCCCCATGCTTTGGAACAAAATTCCTAACTACATTAGGCAGAGCCCCTCACTAACACTCTTCAAGAGAAGCCTTGACGAGTGGATGGGTAACAGAAAGTACACCCCTGGGATCACTTCATTGGCTCTGCTTGACAGAAGCTCAGTTAATTAATCAATGGGGTGGCGAAAGCCAACACACTCTGGCTAGGCTTATAAATGCCCTCGGGCAGATAGCCTAGTTACCTACCTATGAACCTATAATCAGTGTGCCACGCAATCACAGCCCTTAAGGCAAAATAATATACCCAACATAATGCATCAGAGACATTCCATGTGCAACTAACAATGGGCAAAACTGCAATCCAAATTGTAGCTTGCTACATATCACCCACCATGACCCAGGACCCCCATTCTGCATTTCTGGAGACACTGGGAAATATGAAGGTCCTACCAAACACCCTAATACTGGGTGATTTCAATTACCCAAACATAAACTGGGAGAACTACTCAAACACTAACTCCCTTGCCCAACGCTTTATAGAATTTATAAACTCAAATGCCCTGGATCCAACTGGTCATCACCCCCACCAGAGGGAACAACATATTGTACCTGGTCATCACCAACATGGGCGACCGGTGTTCCACACCTGAGATAAACCCCTCGCTGGTTAGATCAAACCATAGACTAATCACTTTGGATGTCCACATTCCACCCCCACCCCCAATCAAGGAAACCACTGTGAAAAACTTTTCAAAAGCAAACTTCATGTTACTTAAGACCGAGGTGGAAAGGTTCACAGCCCCCATGCTAAAGGACAATGCTGTCCAAGCTGCTGAAACCTTTACAAAGGCAGTCTATGAGCATCTGCAGGAATGCATGGATTGTGCTATCCCAAGTAAAACCAAGACTCACTCCTCCAAGAAAAGGAAACCAGTCTGGTGGACCCCTGCCATAAACAAGCTATACAACAGAAGAATGAAACTAGTACAGAAAAGAGTAAAATCCCAAGAAGG